>NW_025789464.1:0-10479 GCF_021130785.1 Homalodisca vitripennis
TTAATATAACAGATTTAAAAATAAATTAGGAAACTTACAGCTAACAAATAGTTTTTGTGCCTAAGTTAAGTTTTTTTAAACAAATCTAACTGCAATATTTTAAGATATTAAAAAAAGCATTATAATAACGCGTCAAAATAGTTTTAAGAAACTTGATTTTGTGATAATTCAATTGTTAAAAGTGTATTAAGTTTTGTGCTTTGTATAAGAACATGAAATTTCTATTTATAATAATTTCTGTATCTATCTATCTATATATATATATATATATATATAATATATATCATATAATTATATATATATCTATATAATGGATGATCTTAAATTTTTTTTTTAATCAGATCTATCAAGATGTTCTGTGAATTAATCAATTTAACTAAAAGATTCTGTTTCTGTCCAGACACAGAAAAAGTCACCGAGAGGTGTGCTGGGATCTGAATGAACGAGGAGCAAGGGCGAGACAGTCCTCTGCATTTGTGTTTGTGCTCAGCGCCACCTCTGTACAATCTGCCCTGGCCCAACGATTGCTGCGGTTCTACCCTAAACTAATAAACGCTATCTACATGTGTTGAAACGAATACTTATGGTTCAGTTTTGTTACAAGATTAATTAGACTAGAATGTGTGGTCAGTATACGTTTATCCTCACATCACATATTGTACACCTTAATCAGCTTGTATTCTATTGTTCCTGTATTCAAATAGGTAGATACGAACCTTTACCTCAGCAATCTAAAAAAAGTATGTATACCACTCAAATTAAATACTGATTATTTGCAATACCAGGGACTAAAATATGAATGTTGATTTGTTATTCTTTTTTTTCACCATAGGTCCAGAAGATGAGGAAACCCCTCATTGCACTTAGTCCTGATAGCACCTTTGTACTGCTTCCGTAGTGTACAGGATAAATTAATAACGATAGTTAAAGTTGAGAGTAAGGTCGCATTCTGTAAAGAAACCCATGAGGAAAGGGATAAAACGGACACTATATCTCCCTTCATGTAACCTTGGATGAAGTGGAAAGCCAGAGTGTGCTTTACTCTATGTTCCAGCTTTTTCCATTCAAAGTGGACAAGGGTAACAAGGAGAGTCCCACATGTTTACCTATAGAAAAGCCTTCAACAATCAAGGGAGTCCTACTACAATCCAGCATTCAGCCTCCGGAGTAAAGTATACTTTATTGAAAAACCCTTTCCTTCCAATATCTCGACATTCACTGTTAGTGAAGTGCTGGCTTCTGGAAATCCATTGCATTGCCCACATTTAATTGACACATTGGTTTTTGCTGTAATATCAGGATAAGTTGTACTGGCAGGTATAAACCAGCTAAGAGTGAAACCTCATAGGATATTTTTCTACCGTATAAAAACATCTAGTAGATGAGGTAGGGGGCAGATCCAGAAGTGACACAGCTGGGGATAAAGAGAATACCCTCCAAGCCAAGAGAGAGGTATTGGGTCAATTATTATATTTAAAAAAAAAAATTAGAAACAATACAAATCTAATAATAGAAAAGTCAGATAGGAGAAAAGAGAATCAGTTTGCCATCATATAATAAAAAATATTGTAGAGAATACTGTCCCGCACAGAGACACAAACACTCGAGCTATCTGCACGTGAATTTTCTTGCAGGTCTCAAACAATTTATTTATTTGTAATGTATAATTGTGTTATGTAATTTCCAATTTTATAACAATTTCATCCACCACCAATGGCTATTAATGATCTGAGACACGCTGAATGTTAATCTTCGAAACATGTCACCATAACCCTAAAAACCAATGAAATTGGATTGGATTGAACCGGTAGGAATGTAAAGAACTATTTTGTTTTATTCCTTACACCTTTCCACGGCTTTCTACCTCATCCATGTAACTAAACACCAAAATAATAAAAATACAAACTTAACACGTATATGACACATACAGTGCTGTACTTTTTCTCTAAGCATCTGTTGTAATGCAAAGCTTTTATTACATAACTCACGCACACTCATTATTACGCATGCATAATTAATGAAGAAATACAATGTTTTGACAAATTAAATTTAAACTGATGCAGGATGAAAACGTTTTTGCATATTGCCATTGTAAATGAAGATCCAGCGATGGTGAAGTTCTTGCTTGATAATGGAGTAGATTTTCAAGAACGATGCTTCGGAAACATCATGTGTCCCTGAAGAACAAAAGGTTCTCACGCAGTGATTACCTTGGATCAACGAATGGGTCCAATCTTACAAACCGTTCACAAACTATGAAGGGTAAACTCTGTAATTTAAATCTGTTTTTTTCTTTAAAAAATTATTTAAATTTTAATGACTGTATTAAATTTTTCATTCATGAAAATCACATAGACAAGATTAAACCCATCAGATCTAACAACATTAAAAGTTTGAGACAGAAGGGATGTCTACTGGTGAGAGTAATCCCTTGAGCATTGCAGGTCCAGTCGAAGTCAAGAATAGTTGATACAGGCTGATACAGGCCAGGGGTGCCAACCCAGACATTCAAGACACCAATGTGAACACAGTCCTCCATATGCTTGTCATCTATGAAAAATTGGTCAGTTTGTAAAACATATAAATAATTTTTTAATACCATAAAACTTGCATGTTGCTCAAAACAACAATCTATAATAATTTTAAAATACAAATGTGAATTAAATTACAAATAAGATTGAACTGTTTTCTAAGACAAATAAGATTAGAACTCATTTATATAAGCAAATATCCATATATAACAATTCACTATAAGTGGTAACTTCCATTAGGAGTGAGTTGAGTCCCGTAGACTCACCAATACTTTTAAAGTTAACATTTACATAAAAGTTGTCAAAATTTAAAATGTTATGGTAGTTAGTAGATTTATCTAATTCAGTCAGTAAATGCATATATTTCAGTGAATAACACATAATAAATACAATATGGTGTGTCCTTCTGGAACTGCCCTCCAAGCTGAAAGGGAACTAACCGCCCTCAACCCTGGAGACATCTCCAAATACAACTATTATTAATGCTGAGAATATTAGGCCTAAGTTTTTTGTACCAAACAAATCAGTCATAAAAAAAAAAATAACAGTTAAGAATACGTGCTCCCACCTTAAAGGCCAGCCATAAAAAGCATCATAAATTTATTATATTTAAATGTAACAAGGATTAAAAAACAAAATAGAGGTCTTGGATAGTTTTAATAGCGATAGTAAAGATAAAAATAATGATATTTCAATTTAATTTGCTTATCTGAACACTAGGCTTAACAAAGGTACAACTTATCCCAGCAATGCCCAAAAATTTCTATTGGTGCCTCTGGAATTTTGTAGAAAAGATAAGAATTAGAGGCGAATACTCCATTCTCATTGACACAAAAAATTGACTCAAAAAAAATAGATTTCTCCAGTTTTTTGTTCCAAATTACATTTTGAAGCGTCTGTGGCTGCTGTGGATAGTATTAAAGTTATAGCAGCCTCTATTTCCCAATCACCTGCTGTGTGACCCCAAAGTGTTCTTGGAGACCCCTAGAGAGATTTCTAACTTTTATTTCCTCATATCGTGTCTACTTCAGTAGTTGGGGGGGGAAAACATGAAATGCCAGTTGTGTCATAACCTCTTGCGAAAAGAACGACAAAGGGAAATTATAAAAATAATTTTTAAGACAACATAATTATTTTTGCCTGAAATAAAAAACCAACCCGGGGAAAAAGATGCATAGGAAAAAAAAAAATAAAACCCATTGTCTTGACAAACATTTTTTTTTAATTGCCCAGAACAAGTTATCTCATAGTAACATCTTTGATTTTCCCATTTCAGACCATAATGGTCTAAAATTTTAAATATTCAAAAACAAACCTTTTCAAAAGTATCTGAAAACATTAAAGAAAAATAAAGAACAAAACATGTCCCTTTGTATTTAGTTTTTCTCGAAAGTCAACAATGGCTGATCTGATTAACAGTTTGTCGTGCACACGATTGGGAAAGATTACTTAACAACGAAAAAAACATTGTGTGCCCAAGCAATTTTTCCAAGCATTCTTTTCAGTTATAAGTAATAAATTGAAATTTTTTTTTCAAGCATTAAAAATGTAACAACAATCCACAGTATAAAAATCCAAAGAAAGAATGAATGGTACCACAGGAGAATTGACCCAAATGAAAGAAAGTACATTTTATATCTAGACAAACTGGTGAAGGAATTCTGTCCTTGTAACAGGATTCATGCTAATTTACACAGATCTGAATAGAGTTTATAAGAAGTCCATTGAATATGCAAAATTAGCACATAATGCAGCAAAAATAGAAAATAGCAATCATAAATAATGTAAGGCTGCTTGGGAACTTGATTAAAGAAGAATATAAACAGCTCAACGTCTCAACCAGACATAAATATCACCCGCAGATCAGTTTAACAACCTATTTTGTTCAATTCAGTAAAGCAAATAAAGGACGGTATTAAGAATCCTAATATTGATAGATTCAAGCTTAGTTAAAAATTACAAAATTGTAAAAAAAGATTTTCACATTTACAGAGGTCTCAATTGTTGATGTTACCAAAGCAGTAAAAAGACCTTAAAAATTCAGATAGGCAAGGATATTTATAATTTATCTAACAATTATGTATCATACAATTTTTTGAATCCTTTAACGATATGTATAAATAAATGCATGAGAGATGGATTTTTTTCCTGATTGAATTGAAGTTGTCAAGACTATGCCCAATTTTTTAAGAAAGGGTCTAGAAATCTTACTGAAAAAGACTAATTGCCCATATAATCAATTGTTCCGGTACTATCTAAAATTATAGAAATTATAGTACATGAATCAACTCATTAGCTTATCTGGAAAGTGAACAACTATCTAAATTCAACACAATTCGCATTTAGAAGAGGAAAATGTACAATTACTGGGAATGCAGTTGAATGCACTAATGTATTGGAAATCCTAAATACTTTTGAGAAATAAGGCCTTTGGTTCAGGTAACTCTCTGTGACCTGAGCAAGGCTTTTGACTGCATTGAACATGATGAGTTAATCTCAAAACTAAACTATTATGGTATTTAACTGGTATTTCAGCCAAGTTCCTTTAAAGATTATTTAACAAACCGCAAACAAAGAGTGTTTTTAAAATGGTGAATGATCCAATGAATTAGTGATTGAGAAAATGGAGTACCCCAAGGGGTCAGTTATTAGGTCCCCTTCTATTCTTAATTCATATAAATGACCTCCCTAGTGCTATAAAGGCAAAATATTTATTATACTCAGATGATACAACTTTCTTAAATGTTCACACAAACTTTAACACACTACAAGACCCTTGTAAATAAAACATTTACCGAAGCCTCATTGTTGGTTCAGGTCAAATGGTATATTTAATTGAATGAAATCCCCAAACCCAAAAACATTTTATTCAGCTTAAGGCAAATCCCTCCATCCGACATAACCCGTAACGCATTTTACAAACTGGCCTCTCCGACCATACAGTCCCCATTGAAGCAGCCTTAACCTAAATCAAGAGACCAACTCAACATCAAAAACTAAAGCGACAAATGGGGAAAAAGAACCCTTGAAAATCTCAAATCCTCTTCTTCTACAACAAAAACTGAATGTTTTTGAAACTGCAGAAGACACAAGAAACTGCTAAAATATATTCCATGACAACCCTTTGTACCCCAAGATATCTGCTGCCCACAAAGGAAACACAAGAACAGAAGAGGCCCTACCAAACCATCTCATTACTATGACCCTGGAATCTGCCGATCTGAAAAAACCTCTCTACCTACGAGCCTCAACACCTATGAAACAACAGGAGAACATTCGAGACAAAGAAAATAATGAGAAACAGTAAGAGGATATATGACCAAAAACTAAGAACACTCCTGCAATCGGCAAGCAACTCAAGCACAGATAGAAGAATCTGACAACAAGACCAAGGCTCTATAGGAGTTTGATTAATAATGAGAGGTCGTGGGAAACATTGCAACCAGGATGCCCTAAACTTACATCAACCACACCACCCTACATATCCTACAGAAGTATGCCGAAAGCCTTAAACACTTACTTACCTCAGATGGCTTGGCAAGACAATTCAAAACCAAATACATACCCTAGCACCTGGGTGGACAGGAAAAACACCCCGACCTTATTGCACATCTCCCTTGCCACAGTCATTTTGCATGACACCAGCAACAACTTGGACCGTGGTGAATTCAAACAATTTGCAGCCTGAAAAACAAATCGGTCCAGTGGCATAGATGAGTTTTTCTTCAAAGAGTGTGAAAGTTCTGTGCAAATGTATTAACCCAACCCCTTGTAGCAATCATTAACAATCTTTTTGCCGACGTGTCACACTTCCCCTCAAGCTTAAAGTGTCAAAGGTCTATGCCAAACACAAGAAAGGGAAGAAATCAAGACCCTCAAACTATAGACCCAATCTCGCTAATATCTACATGCGCAAAAATCATAGAGAACTGTTCTGAAGCGATTGAATGGCCTACCTTAAACAACATGACCTAATCACCAGTCAACCAACATGGATTTCAATAAGGAAAAACAACCATATCAGCAATTTATAGCCTAGTAAGAATCAATCATTGACAGCATAGATGACGAAAAGTACTAACAGCCCTATTTCTTGACTACAGCAAGCCCTTTTTGACTGTCTGGGACATGACCTAAATCTTAAAAAGCTGGAAAATCTGGGAGTAAGAGGCATAGAAGAGCAAATGGTTTCTCCACTACCTCCGAGGAAGAACACAACTTGTGGAGGTACAGCATACTGAATCTTCCATCACCAGATCGTACACATCAACTCCAAACCACTGGGCACGAGGTGTGCCTCAAGATCCGGTACTCCTGGCCCAGTTCTTTTTATTCTTCTAACTAATGACATCCCAACTTTCATCGCCAGCTCCAGTACTGAATGCATAATGTATGCAGACGACACTCACCCCTTCTTATAAAAAGAACACAGCAGATGAACTATCCCTTAACTCCTTGACTCCTCTCCCAACAAGCCATCCAATACAAGTGCACTGAAGGATCTGGCATAAATCCTAATAAAACAGACGCAAGTGCCTTTCAGGTAGGAAAAAGGAAATACCAACAATACACAGGCGAAATCAGTATTGAATAAAACACAATTTCTGGGCCTGACTATCGATAGTACACTTTCTGGAGTCAACATGTGAGCAACCATTTCCAATAAAATATGCGCAGCGCATATACGTAATGAGGCACCTTCAAAAATCCATAGGTTAGTCAGGATCCGTCAAAGCTGCTTATTAACGCACTGGAAAGAGTCCCACATTAATATGACTTATCATCTTGGGCAAGCTCTACTGCAAACCTGAAAAAGGATACTCACCCTTCAAAAAAAGCAATTAGAATCCCTCGCCAATCTTGAATCTCGTACAAAGCTTCAGGAAGCATATCCAAATTTAGGCATTCTAAACTGTACCACCTGTGTATGAATACGAAACAATTCTAACATGTTGACAACTCAATTTTGACACATACACGATTTCCAGTGACTACAACAAACACGACATCCTCCGAATATGTTCTACCCCGCCATCGAACAGGCCCTCTTTGAAAGAAAATCCGTCCAAACATAGTGACGAAAACTCAGAGAATCAACTGCCAGCAGAACTTCCAATTGCTAACTGGCAACGCACTGACTGAAGTAAAGCACATCAAGAATTCCTTGTCCAAGACTCCACTCTAAAGCATACCCTGGAGGAGTTCCCTATGGAAACAAACAAAACACCTAAGAAGGCGGACTTTTTCCTATTACATTATACTATGTTTTTGACTATATTACTGTACTTAATGTTCATGTAATAAAGTGAAAATATTGAATTGATTTGATTGATTGAACCCAATGGATTCTTTTCCTGTGTTTAAATTTTCTAGGACTATTTATATGACAATAACTTAACATGAACCTCACATATTGAATATATTTCCAATAAGATTATCAAGAGTAATATTTTCTTTCTTAAACGAATAAAAATTGTGTGGCTAAAAGTCTATGTAAAATCTGCCTACTATGCCTTTTTCTAATCAATAATAAGATACGGCGACGGCTTGTAATATGAGGGACAATAGGACTAGAATTAATGACCTTCTCATCCTGCAAAGGAAGGTGATTAGAATAATGACTAAAGCAAATCCAAGGACCATTGCAAACCACTTTTTATTGAACTAAGAGCTGCAAACTGTTATTAATTTGTATATCTTTTGACTCGGTTTTTCAATACATTCTGAAAAATATTCCCAGCTCTCACTTTTGGCAAGCAACATACATAGCTAACAATACCAAACAGAAATAAAAACAACATTGCAATAGAACACTGTAGGTTAAGCAAAACACAGCAGAGTCAACATTTTAACTTCTCAAAAGATTTATAACAAATTAAGAAATGTAGTTGATTAAGTAACCAACAAACATTTTCTAAAGCTAAATTGTATACTTGGTTTACTGGAGGAATCCTTTTTATGCTCTGAACTGAGTTTTTTAGTATTCAATTAAGTGAATTTCTAGTTTTCTTATTTATTTCTTGTTTATTTACTTATCTCTTTCTTCTTATTTACTATACTTTGTTTCATGTTTTGTGAAAAAAAAAAAAAAAAAATACTAATAATAGGATTGTGAATATGTCTAAACATGTTAAAATTAAGGAACCATATCTCCCACATGTAATAATTTGGGTACTGGTAGGATATTGTTTTGACTCTTGAGATCATATACACAACTTTTTCAATGCTCTTTTGAAAATATGACAAGTAAAATAATAGTTTATTATTTAATTAATTTTGATGTATTAATTTGGTATATATATCCTAAAGTTTTTAATTATATAACATTGTAATATTTGTTTAATTGTATAAATATTTTAAATGTTTTAAATTGTAATAATTTTTTAATGGATTTAACTTTCTAGATAGGTGCTAATATTATACGTTATCAGTTTTATTTACAAATTTTACAGTCCATTTTAAATAGTTTGTAATAGGGATTGATCAGGATAGTTTGTTTAGTACCTAAGTTTATTTCCGTTGTATCATTTTAATGAAATTGTATTATTTATTATGTATGAAGATAGGTGGAAGAGAGAAATTCCTTGCAACTTTTGGTAAACATGTATATATGTTGGATTAATAATATTGCCTACAGACTATACCACTTAGGTGATATATTTGACTTTTGCTGATGCAAATTTTGTAAAATGGCAATAAACAATAAATGTATTTATTTTTATTTATTTATTAAATACACAACCGTTTTTACTTACACGGGAACCTTGATAAGTCGGATTAATTCGGGACCACGCGGCCGATCCGGGTTTAACGAAAATCCGGGTTAGCCGGAAAATATGAGTAAAAATTAATAAAATAACGGGTATACTTACAGTGATAAACTCCATATATAATTGTTGAAAACATCAAACAAAAGCACATTTAATTATTATTAATCCTTACTAGTACATTTTATTAACTGTTCATTTCCTGGTAAAAAACTCAGGTCAGCTTTGGTTGTGCCAATGTCGTCTGCCGCTTGCCATGCTGTGCGAACCCGCAGTCTGCTTCAACATGAGGCAATACAGCAGTGCGATGTTTCTGCCTGCCGCTCGAAATAAACCATTAGTTTCGTTTAGTTTGGTCACACCCCCTGCATCTCCATGACTCATCACTGAATCTTCAATGTCCCCGTCTGCCTCCTCAGGCATCTGATTTCATTAGCATCAGGTAAAAACGACGCGATCACTTCCCTCCGTACAGTAAGTGGCTCATAGCCTCCGTTTATTGTCTGCCCCGAACCACAGAGTAATTGGTCATTTTCATCGACCATTCAGAGAGGATTTGGGGAATTATGCGTTTTGTTATTGTTTCCGAGAATCCGGGACAATGACCGCTCACTCGGGCCGCCGTGTGCCATGAGTCACACACTTACTGTCGTACAGTCCCATCACAGATGCTAACATCGATTCACGGATACTATACCACTCAAAAATATTATACATTTTTCATATTGAAATGTTTGTACCTTATTTTTCAATTTTTTTAATTGAAAATCGGTCCGGGTTAGGCCGGATTAGCCGGACATCCGGATTAACGGGGCCCGACTCAACGGGGTTGTACTGTATATGATATATAAATCTTATATGAGTACTTATGAAGCTTCATACATTCCTGTCACATCCATCTTTTGATAATTCAAAAAAGGATTTTTTATATAATTAAAATTTTCTATTGTCTTCCCCTAAAATTTCATATTGCTAAGTCTATATTTACAGTCCGAAATTTGAAGTTTTGAATTTGAATTATTTTTCTAATATTACGAAAAGAGAAAAGGAAAAGAATTTACGTACTTCACACCCAATAAAATACAACTAGAACTTTAATTACTGGCATAAATTCATTAAATGCTACTTTTGTTTCAGCAACTATTTTACATGGCTTATGAATAACAGGATCTAACGTATCT
>NW_025789465.1:0-8295 GCF_021130785.1 Homalodisca vitripennis
TTTAATAAAGATCTTTATTTAAAAAGGGGAAAATCATGCCCTGGTTTTTCTTTTTTTATCATTTTTCATGTTGCCATTAAAAATAAAATTTCCCTGCCGAAGTCTTTAAAAGGGGTTTAAAACTGAGCACATGTAACTAAATCACAAACTAACCCCAAATCACAGTAATAAAAATTTGGGTTTGGCATGTGCTGCTTTTGGGGGCCAAAACCCGGGGGGAACTAAATCATAGTTTGCTTGTACTATTCGGGCGCAACATACATCAGAATTTTGATAAAATACTATAAAATTTTACAAAAAAAAAATTTTTTAATTGGTTTTTACCGTAAAATGGAAACTTTAAAAAAATTTGGGTATTGCCCCCTTTAAAGGGCACGGGAACTTTAAAATTTTTTGGGTTTAAAATTTGGGTTTTAGATTATCTTTTTTTACATTGGACGGGATTTTACACAAAAATTTCCCTGTCTGTCTAAAAAAGTGCACTAGAACCGCCATATTAGAGGGAAAGTCCCCCAAATTTCGGACCCCCATTTTTTTTTTTTATATTATAAAAAAATAAAATTTTTGGGAAAAAAACCTTTTTTAAAAAACTATGTAATTTTTTACTTTACAAAGGGTCTTTTAAATATTTGAAATTTTTTTTATGCCAAAAATATATAAAAGTTACAGGAGTAAATAAAAAAATTTTGGGTAAACCTTACCTTCAGTGAATTTAAAAAAGGGTTTGCCAAAAACTGGCCCCCTGGGTAAAATGACAAAAAAACTTAATTTACTGAACAGGAAAGGGAAATAAAACTAAAAATTTAAAATTGCAAAAGGGTTTTGCCCAGAAAAGTTTTTTTTTTTAAAACATTTTTTTTTTAACGAAAGAAAATTGAAAATTTTGAAAAAAAAAGGGGTTTGGGAAAAAATTTTTTTGGGGGTTTCAGTGAATGGGTTGTAATTAATTAAAGGCAAAAATCCAGATAAAAATTTCCTTATCAGCTCCCTGCGCAATCTAGGGGGCCCCCACATAGAACACATGAAAAACACTTTTCCCAGATTTTCCCCCTTTATTGTCCTCTAAAAAATTTTCTGTGGGCAAAACAAAAAAGGGGCCGGGGGTCGTCTTTTTTGGCGGGGAAAAAACACCAGGAGGTACCTCGAGTTCTGAATTTCCGGATGAGACACTCCCCATCTGCTTAAACTCCCGGAAAACTTTTTCATCCCTTTTCATCAAAAGAAAGACGTTTCTTAACCGGGTTGTTTTCCTTTTTTTCCGGGTTCCCCCCCCAAAATCCTCCAGTAAATACGGTTTTTTTCCCCTTTTGCGTGCTTCCTTCTCTTTTTTAGCTTTTTTGGCCTCCTCTAATTGATTTTTTTTAAGGAGTAGAAGTAATGACTGTAGACTTGCAGGCTTTTCGTCCTCTTTTTGACTTCTTTTCTTGATTTGGGTGGAAGGGGGGTTTTATGTCAAATGGGCTATCTGACAAAAAGTGGCAGGGCTCATCTCGAGTTCTTCATCCGGAAAAGGGAAAAGAAAAACCAACTACTGAACTTGTTAAAGCTGTTTTGGCCTATTTAAATCGATCTCTTGAAAACCCCCTTTGGGTTCATTAAAGTATTTTGGGTTCTGATTTTTTGGTTTGGGGTTGGGTTTTGTCCCTTTTTTAGGTTTATTTTTCTTAAAATACAGCTTCAAAAAAAAGGGGAATCTCTTTGTTTGTTAGCTTCTTCTATGTATTCAGCTTCCGGAATATTGTTTTGTTCAATGGCCTTTATCCCAGTTACTTTTAAAAAACCTTTGGGATCGCTACTTCAGCTCTCTGACATTTTGATGAAAAACCCTTTCCCAAAATAACCCCAAATCACATAAAAACGCGGTGACAGGACGTTGGTTAATTCTGAGCCACTGTTTTTATTTCATCACTGAAATTTGGATTTTCAGGGGAAACCCATGAAGGTCTTGCCCAAAACGGCTGGAGTTTATGAGAGCAGTGGGGAGGGGAGAAAGAATGGTCACAAGATTTTTTTTTGGGCCAAAGGGCAATTAAATCTATGTTTTTGGGTGTGGGTAAAGTGCCCATCCAGCTACAAGAGCACAGGTTTTTTTTTGGTGGATTGGAGAACTTAATGAAATGTCGAAACCCCTCGTGAAAGAAAAATTTTTCTGAAACCATCCTGAAGGATGTGTGGAAAAATAGTTCCAGCTGGAGCTCCTTTTGTAAGTTTTTTCACTCATGTTTTTTTTTAGGGAAAAATACCAACGGGGGCCAAAAAAAAGAACCCCCTAGCACTCATGCAAGCTACAACAGTGAAATTTGGGCTCCCCCGCCCCCTCCTGAAATCAAGGAAGCAACCTGTTTTTTTTCCCCCCCCTTTGACCTACAACCTTTGCTACTTTTGAAATTTAACAACGGTTTTTCCGCTCTCGTCAACATTATAAAAATTTTATCAGGAGTACATTTTTCCTTCTCATAAACTTTTATCCAAAAGGCCCCAAAAAACCCTCCAACCCTTTTTTCCCTTTCTAAACCCCAAAAGCCCTGCTATAAGAAGCCCAGTTGGCTTTTTTTCTGATAACTTAGACTTGTGCCCTTTTTTAAAAAAAAGAAAGTACCCATTTTTTTTCCCCCAATTTTATTTTTGAAAGGGTTTTGGGGGATTTGATTTTTTTTCTGCCAATTGGAAAAGCGATTCTTCGGAAAATCAGCACGAGTAAGACCAAAAAATGATGCCTCCATCGCAAGACAGTAAGTAACTAGCTCCTCTTCAATATTTTTTAAATCAAAACAGTTTTTGGGCCCCCCCTCTTTACTTTTACTGCCTTTTTTCAGATGTGGGCCCTACTTAACATTTGATAATCTTATAAGAGTAGTTTTGGGCACATTGAAGTGGGTTTTCTAAACCTTTTTCCATCCCATATTTTTTTTTTCGAACTGCGTCTATTTCTTTTATCATGTCAGATTCATTCCCCTTTTTGCTGGGGGTATTTTCCCCATTCTTCTTTTTAAAACTGAAAAAAATAAAAAATAAGGAATATAATCCGGGAAAAAAAAAAAAAAAAAAAAAAACCCCAGGCCTATTTTTAAATAAAAATCACACGTTAAAGCAGGGGGGCCAGTTTTTTTCAACTGTTGGGGGTCCGTTTTAAAGGGACCTTCCCTTTCTGAAAATTTTTTTTAAAAGCCATATTTTAAATTTAAAAAAAAATCCCCTGGAAAAAAATTACATGGTTACGTGATTCCTTCAACCCTTACCATTTAAAAAAAATATATAAAGGGGTTTTAAGGCTTACCTGTCACTTATCGCGTCCAACTAAAAAAAACTGAGGCACCCCACAAAAAATTTTAGTATTGCAAAAACACGTAATGGCCGACGTCAAGAAAGAAACGGGAGAAAGGTGCCCGCTAGCGCCCCTTCTACTTTGTGGGGGAAAACCTTGCACAAAGAAATTTAAACGGGTTTGTTGCAAAGGTTTTCAGCACTCATCAAAAGACAATAACCATGGGGGCCCCCACTTTAAGGCGGGGGTCCGAAATTTGGGGTACTTTCCTCACTACCCAAACTTATAAATAAAGACTTTTTTTTTGTAATATTAACGTGAAATTTCCAAAAATGGGAAAATATATAACAAACGAGGAAGACTTTTGGGCGGCGAGGCCTCTGTAGTTTTGAAAATTGGCGCTTTTGAAAGTGGGCCGCGAACACATTACCCCCACCTGCGAAAAACCCTTTAGGTCATAGCTTAAACAAAAGGAGCCCCCCCAAACAAATCCGGAATTTTCGGGACAGGTTCTGGTGGGAAAGGGTTTTCCCTGCTGGGTTAGCAGGTTTGAGAGCAGAGGTTTGGTCGGCCCCCGTTGTGCGGCTGTTGGGGGTAAAGGGGCCCCGGGAAAAGGGGCCCTGTAACGCTGTCAAAGGCAAAAGTATAATTGTTAGGGAATTTTTCGGAACCCAAACAAAAATTAAATTAGTTTATTTTTTCCTAAATAAAATTTGGTTGGGTTTTGGTTTAAGGGGAAATCTAGTGGCTGACCCACTTTTAAAATAATTTTGTCCCCCGGGAAGGTGGCCCTCTTTCGGCCCGGGCAAACGAAAACGAGGTCGCCCTTTTTTGTCAGTGAGCAAAGAAAAAGGAAGATGGCATTGGGTTTCAAAAAGGGGGGTTTTGTCCTTCGGCAACGAATGTAAATCACCAGCCCTCCCCCCCCCCCCCCAAAATAAAAAACAGTTTTTTTCATAAAAAACCCTTTAAACCCCAAAATTTTTCTAAAGAAAAGGAAAAGGGCATATTCTCCTTTGGGAAAAATTTTTTTAGTTGTTTTAAGACCCCAGATATTTTTATAGAATCTCTTACATCAAAATGAAGAAATTTTAAAACCAAAATATAAACTAAAAAATTTAAAAAAAGGGGTGCAAAACAGTAAATTACAGGTAATAAAGTATCAGAGGGGGCTTTGCTCTAAACCGGAGTTTTCAGAAAAGAAAAAGCGTTTTTATCTCTTGAACTGATACTGTCCTAACTTTTAAAAACTTTTTTCTTCAAATCTTATTTTTTAACTATTTCCGAGAAACTTCCAAAGAGAAAGTCGAAATAAGAACAAACATATCACGATCTCATTTTCTAACCTAACTTATCTCTGATCATAAGGTGGAACGATACGGATTTTAAATTTTTAGATGCTGGTAAAATTAATCTCAGAGGCAACAAAAAAAATCACAAAGACAACTTCTTTACAAATTTTTGGGAAATTTTAGTAGACATGTAATAAGAAACCATTCTTTTTTAAATGAAATGCGCAACAAATTTTAAATCTAAAAAAAAGGCTCAAATTTTGAAACAAAACTTTTTTTTCCCGGAAGAAGAAAAATATTTAAATTTCCCAACGTATATGAAGGCGATATCAGACCTGAAAACCTTGATGTGTCTGAATTCCCTCTTGTTCTGAATTTTTTTCCAGAAGACAATTATGGAGTCCACAAAAACGTGCTGTTGCATGGGAAAAAAAATAAAAAGTCTTCTTATCTGATCCACGTTTATTCATTAAAAGAAAAAATCTCGGCGAAACCCCCAGAAAATATTTCCTAGGATGCATGATTCCATATTAACAAAGTTGCTTAAAAAAATAGCCTTATTTTTGATTTCTGGAGAGAAACTTTTTAAAACAAAACCCCCTCCCAAAAAACTAAGCTCTATACTGTATATGAGAGAAAATAAAGAAAACTAAATTAATTTTATTGAAAATAAAAGAAATTTAAAACCCCTCCCAAAGAAAAATAAAAAAAAATTTTTTCAGGGTATGAAAATTTCCAAAAAAATCTGATTTGGAAAACTTTCAAAGCTGAATTTTGTCCCAAATTTCTAACTACTCTATTCTGTAACTCCTCACGCAAAAAAAAATTGTAACCCACTTCTAAAAAAAAGCTACAAATGAAATTTGGCAATTGGGAGTAAAGGGTTTTCCTTCCCTTTCACCCCACCGGGGAAAAGTTTGAAAAATGGACATTGGTTTTTAAAAACCTAAAGAAAGTTTTAATGGGAAATTTGTAGATAGGAACGGTGGTAGTGTTATTTGTTGGCCCAGTTCGTACGGTACGTAACATCTAGATACATAGGCAATGGAAAAGGGGAAAAAATTCTTTTATACTCGCATTTCACTTGTTTTTTTTTTTTTCTTTTTAAATTTCCTTATCAATTCTATGTTTATTGCACTGACAAGTTTAAATGTTTCATTTTACGTTGAATGGTTAAATTGCTAAAAGTCGGTGACTTCAACATTAAAAAGATAAAGGGGCAGAGTGATCATTCAATTTCCGTAAATAACTTTACAAACTTTCTGTTTTCCCGATTGAATCTCTTTATTTACAGTTATTTCCTGGGCCGCTTCTTCTTGTTCGGGATTTTTTCCCCCCACTTTTTTTTATTTTTATGTTTTTTGTTAAGTTTTTTTGCAAAATTTAAAAAACACTAACAGCTGTTTTTTGGGTTTAAATTTGGGTTATCATTTACAATTTCTTAAAACATAATAATGTCTTACTTTTTTGTTGAGAAGGGCTCTTTTCCCCAAGGAAACCCTCGGGACTGATTTCCTGAGAGCCTTTTGAAGCAATCAGGCATTTTTAAAAAAAAAAAATAAAAAAAGTCCAAAATCACGGTTTTTAAAAAAACAAAATTCCCAACAATTTTTTTATATTTACCTTTTAAGGGCCCTTTTCCCGGGGACTGATTACAATAAAAATTCCAAATACTACTTTTTAAAAGTCCACAATTTCCCCCCAAAAAAAATGAAAAAAATATATTTTTTTTTGTCCTCTTAAAAAAAATTTTAAAGAGTGGGGGACCAAAAAATTTTTTTTTTCAGTAAAAAATTTAATATTAACCCTAAATAAACATTGATTGCCCGCAATATTCCTTATACGATTGCACAGGTACATCCCTTTACCTCCGAAGCCCGTTACACGAAGTTTGAGGGCCCGAAAAAATTTTGGGAAAAAAGTAGTCATACATTACTAATTTCATTTTTTGAGATCTGAAAAACTCTTTTTTTAAAACCTTTTTTCCTCATTAATCGTATAGATAATTCATATGTATTACTTTAGTACAAAATGTACTGTTGTGTACAGTTTATTAGTACACGAAATGGTGGAATTGAATCCAAACTATTCATCATCCCTACACTGACATATTTAAATTTTGATACTTAATTTGTTGTATATAATCTTCGGCCAAGATTCTGAATGTAAAGATTTCCATCATATTGTTTCTATAAAGAAAACAAGAGCACAATTCTAGTACTATCAGCACGTGTGAAAAATCAAAGTAAAATTATATTCCAAAACACTATATTATAAAGGTTTGTTTACTGTTTTATGTCTTATTAGAATTTTATGTTTCAATATCATCTTTTATTAGAACATAAATAAAAAAGTTAAAATAATTTTAACGAACCAAACACGGGTTGCAGCAATACTCCTTATATGAGTGCACTGGTGCATAACTTACCTCTCGTAGCTATTGCTTTGTAGCTTGACCCCTGACAGAGAACAGGGCGGTATCTTCGATTGCTTCTTCTAAGTATGGATCCCTTTTATTAGTTTTTTAAAAATCTCGAAAAAATGTTTTTGGAAATTATTCTTAACCTAGTAACATATCATATTTGCAAGTTTTTTTATAGTTTCAACTGGGGGTGAGAAAAGACAAGTCAAAGTTTGGCACCCGAGCAGGACATTCTAGCAGACTTTTTACATTACATTTTATGTTTCGTCATGTAATAAAACCAACAAACAATAATTCTAGACTCTATTACTATTGAGGCTCTTATGTTTTCTGTTTCATTCAAATATACTTCCCGCTGGCCTTTTAAAAATAATTACCTTAAGTTTGAGCATTATAAGTCACACTAACAGATGGGCACTTCAACTACAAATGTTGCTATAACTAGTCCTCCTTAGTGACATAAATGTTACTACCACAACGACTATAACGTCTACAGCTTCTTCGTCAAGTACATTCCGGTGGAATACCAAAAGTAATAACCTTTGCTACGGAATCATTAGTCTCAGGGAAACAGATGAGGGAAAGGGATCGTTCCGAGAAAGTTGGATGGATTTATAATCTTAAGAAACCCGGGTTATCAATCAAGAGAATAAGTGAAGAATTGCTTATTTATTTGTGACTTTCTTAAGAGGCCAATGATTAGTTCACATTCATATATCAACGAATTTATATAATACACCATTAGGAGCTGAAAATATTAAATTTCAGGGTAAATTCAAGTATCCAAAAGTATGTTATACTTTTGATAATACCAGGTTGAAAATTCTTTCTAACTTTAACTTGCTAGTTTTCGAGAAATTGGGGCGTCTTTACCCCGAGGCAAGTGCAGAAACAGAAAAAATATGTTTAAATTTTAAAACCACTAATATTCAGCAAGAACTCGTGTAACCTGTAAACCAAAGTCCAGTTACACTTTTAAATTCTAATATGGCAGTTAGCTCCCTGGATCCTATATTAATATTTACCACTTCAGAACATTATATGGTAGAGTTCAAAACAACAAGTTGCGGAATCTTGTCCCCAATGGCCTTAAAACCTCGGCCCATATATGCAATATCGCCAAGAAATAGGAATCTGCATCATGAAGAAACAATTTTTAAATTTGGGCCAGAAAAATAGTTATTTTGGTTGCTTCAGGGTTTTTGTTTTAATTTTTGATATTTGTATTCTTGAAAGTACAAATTTTTTTATTTTTTTTTTCATTTCCCGGGGGCTTCTATTTTTCCTTGTTTGAACGCTTTTTTCCAGGTTTTTAG
>NW_025789466.1:0-6695 GCF_021130785.1 Homalodisca vitripennis
TTTTTTCTTGCACACTAGCCATTTTGATACTGAGGTTAGTTTAGTGTTTGTTTAGTCAACTGTAATTAACAGCTGGTGTGGAAAGATCCATTGTTGACCAGCTGACTATGTCACAACACAAGTCATTAAGAAGAATCGTACCTTACACCCACAGTTTAAGTGACATTTTTACTTTCTTTTTATAAACTACTTTTTATAATTACTGTAATGTGTACAATTATTAATTTTAAGTCAGTATATAAAACTGTTTTAAATTTACAATTTAATAAAACAATTCCCATGTTTTTAAGTTGATTGGTTATTTATTTATTCAATCTTAAAATGTGTACAATAATTTATAACCACCCTTTATTATCACCAAATATTTTACAAAAAACTTTCTATTTACTGCTGTCAAAGACTTTTTCATTATCGGTAAAGGATCTAAATGAAACAATGCTATTAGAGGAGCAGATAGGGGCAGGCTTTTGTAAGCAAAATTGTTCAAAAGTGTCTAATTCAAAAGGAATAATTTAGTGCCATTCACTCAGAGACGGTCTTAGCTTTTTGAAAAAAAAAATCAATGTTAAAGTTGCCATTGTTACAAAAGTATGTGCTTAGCTTCAAATCTTGATCCATCGTGTAGAATGGCTTGTAAAATTAACTGGGAATTTATAAACCAACGTAAAATGTTTTAAAACTATTGAATGTATAGAAATATATTTTTTGAAAGCAAGTTAACATAACACCGAAAACGAACGGAAGAGACGGAAAATAAATAACCTGTCCTGAACGAATTAGCTCGACTTCAGTAGAGTAATACTGGACACACGACTTGACTTCAGCAGAACGCCAACTGTTGCAATGCAATGAAGTATTAAATTCCTAATGAGGCTTTTAAATGTAGTGTCCAAACAAGAATTAGGTATAAAAAACTTTAAAAACCTATTTTTTATATTTATTTTTGTCCATTGATAGATGCACTGTATGGTGGAGCGTAGCATAGAGGGAGTTTCGAAATAGGAATAGGCGTTTATGTTAACCAGGAACCCTAGAATGTCCATGTAAAATTTCAGTGCAATTTGTCCAGTCGTTTTCACATGAATGAATTACATCCACTCACAGATACACCTTTTTTATATTATTAGCATAGATATTTGAGCACAAATTGTACTTACAGTATATTCATTTTTTCTAAAAGTATATAACCCACTATATGTATAAGCAAAGAATAAATTTACTTTATATGCGCAGACAATGCAAACCTATACATCTTCACAAGGGCGAGTGTACGGACAGACAATAAATCTGGGAAGCGGTAAAGGAACTTCAGCTGTGTTAAAGGGTGGGTAGGCGGAGCGGGGTATTATCAGGTAATTTTAATTTTATTGTAGTAGGGCTGTTTAAAATTAATTAAACCTGTAAATCATTAACAGAGCCGGAACCGCGCAGATCGCCGAGCCACCGGTGTGTGTGAGAGTCGGTGCGGGGGGGCGGGGGAGGTAATTGTACTGATTCAGCCTAGTTTTTGCCGCGTAATTGGGCCGGTTTTATTGTTATGCTCGACCAGTCAGCCACGCCGCCCCCGGGACCCGTTATTGCGTTACCGGCCGCGCGCCACTGTAAAACTACTCATTAATTCAATCATTATTGGCCGGATTTGTTCTGGCCGCGCCAATCAAAGCGGTAACAAGTTTTCCTGTCAATCCTTGTCATTTTTGGCCCGGCAGATCGGATCAGTTTCGGAGTCACGCTCCATGACAGCTCCGCCGGTTCGTTTGGCCGATGCAGAAAGGTATGGAGAGTAATATGGTTACTGGCGTTTCGCTCCGATATGCACTGCCTTCCTCGTTTTCATTGTCACATTTGTCGACGGAAATATAATTTGGCCGGTCAACCGTCATGTTTTAATTGAACACACCTCCACTAAAACACTGTCATTGTTTTGTTTCTTTAGCCCGTGATTTAGTTGATGTGTCGATACGAAAAAAATCATGATATTAGAGGTGATACATCGATAGTGCGAGAACGGTAATCTTTCAATGTTTCTTTAGGGAAATTGAGACTATTAAAAGTTACGTGAATAAGGATTTAGTCCTTCTAAGATGATTTTTGCGATTACATTTGTTTTTACTGTTTCTACGTCATATTGATAAACAGGGGTTCCAGTAGAAATTGATATGTAGTTTAGTGCCAGATTGAACGTAAAGTGTGGCTTAAAAGTAGAACAAGCTCGCCAGTCAGTAGATGCTTACGTAAAGTTGACTGACTATGAATTAAATGGTTGGTTTAGAATTGACTGTAAAATAAACAACCCTACTTAAATTAGGAACGTTTTTACGTTTCTGTACCTTACAAAGTGTGGTGTTGCCACTGGAGTGGTGAAGGTCACTGTTGAGCATTGCATATGTGGAGTTCCAGTGTGGTTGTAATACGGAATATCAGTCATATTACCGGATTCAAAGCAGGCTATGATGGTTACAAGGGAGACAATTATTGTACAACATTTACTACGTACGCGGGAATTTCAGAATTATGTAATCTGGATTTCATACTTAGCCCCTCCTGCGTTGATCTAAGAGAGGGGCATTTTGATTTGTTCATATTTGAATCCTTTGAGCAAATTAATATTTGTATTGTACACTTCTTAAATCTTTAACATATTATCAAAAACAAAACAACCTAAATAATAATTAATTAATTAAATTGGTCCTAACCGATAACACCTATGTTATGAAAATATTTTATCCAGATAAAATTTATAAATAATTACACCATACTGCGGTAGACTAATATCCCGTTTTCTCCGGTGTTTGCCTTTGATATCTGCGGTAACACAGTAGTTAATATAATTTCAGATAGTGAATACTGAGAAGTTACAGTCATTAGTGTATCGCTACCAATACGCAATCGGTTAATTAGGTATGGATGTTACAATGAGGTTTTAAAAGTGGTTTAAAACATGTTAATGCCTAACAATAGCGGTTCTTGAATATTCTAAGTATACTTTATTTGTGCAATTAATAAACATGAATGATTGCCAGTTTAAAAGAGATGTTTTAGTTAAAGCTGTTCTGTTATATTGTTTTGCACACTTATATGAGCGGAATCGGTTAAACATTTCTGTTGAAACATAAACAATCACAAAACCAAGCTCGGCGTGCAGAAAATAAACAAACAGAAGTAATCATTTTGTGAGGACCAGCGACACTCGGCCAACTGGTGCTTGGCTGTCTGCGTTCAGCTCAGAAACAGCTCAACATGTATGAAATAATATTTTTCTTTTTGTAACTTTATTTTGATGAAAGAATATTTTTGCGATAGTGACATCACAATTAGTAAGCGCAGATAAAGATAATTTATAAATGAACTGAATTGGAGTGTACCGTTAGTTAGTTCTATTTTATATAATGCAACATTTCACAACCTAGTTAGCCAGTACAACTTAATATTATTTTTATCCAATGTTCCGGAACTAAATTATCGACGGATTAACTACCTAATTGGCACGCTTATTAATATTTATTGTAACCCTTCGTAGCAGGCCCAACTACGTGACCGATTTCACCTCGCGCGCAAATGTCCGTAAGTGAAATTTATATTTTCGTATTATTAAATTAGCCCTTTGATGCCAAACATATAAAAATGAATGTAACGTAAAGTAAAGTTGTAAATAGTAAAGTAACTTACCCTTGAAGATCTTTTATTTGCTTGATTGAAATGGATACAAGTTGTGGCGTCGTCCTTCTGACGAGCACGTTGTCGTGATAAGTTTTTTATCTCATTAAATGGCTAATACCGTTGCGAATTTGTTTTAGGCGAGCTCACGTATTATTTGAGTAGATGGCTACCACTTTCATAACTTCTACTCCTCTTTAGTAATTACCGACTAGAAATAACCCTTCTTAGACTACAGCTTCAATGTCTCGTGCCAAGACGCCGACGCCCGGGTTGTGAGTCTACACATTGCGAAGGGAAGTAAAATCTTAAAGTTTTATAAAGTAAAATATCGTAGGCATAATCCATAGAACATTGGATATTTTAGGCCCACCTATCAGATATACATTTTTAGTTCTTGTACTCCAATTGGCAGCAACGTGGCAAGGCATACATTAATTTACCAACTAAAAGTGGTGCTTGTAAGTTTCATTAATTAAATTGAACTTATAAGTAAACTTTGCAATTCGAGTATTTATTACTACGACCTCAGAAGTCACCACCCCCATGTGTTATCGTCATTCGGTACAGTAGTTCATATGTATGTACAATTATAAGAAGCGCGTTTTTTACTAATTTGTTAGCTGATTTATTGTTGTGCTTGTGAGTTTTCTTCGGTCGAATCTGAACACATTTTAAGTTATTGAATTACAATGTGGATTTATTAGAAATATTCATTTTTTCATATTTCACAAAACGTGATAGTGTGATCGTAAAACCTCTTTGGAAGTAGAATATTTCCATTTCTACAAAAATATTTCAAATGAAATTGTACGTACATTAATTTGTATTCCCTTTAATAAATTGTCATATGCTATATGTATCTAAGATTTAAAGTTAATGCCCTTCATTAAAGAATGTGCTATTGTTTTCTTTTACACTTATTGGCTTGGAAAGGATATAAAATCTTGTTAGGAATGACCTCAATTTATTGTCATTAGTAAGAAGACTGGTATTATATGTATTATTCATCAAGAATATAAATTACTGAATTAAAAAAATCAGTGTTTCTTTAATGTTTATTTCAGTATACGTCTTTATGTGCATTTTAATGTGATAACACAACTAAGCCGGATATAGCTATTAATTTGTCAATACTGTAATCTCCATTTGTCCCAAGTCGCCATGGTGGCTCGTGTGTGTGTGTGATTGGTAAAAATTCGAATATGAGGTCATGCCAGGAAATTCCCTAGGGGGGTTTAATGTTACTGGGGAGTTAAGACATCGGGGGGTTTAATTTAGTCAGGATATTACCTGGTCATATGAACAAATTCCCGGGGGGGGGGGTTAATGTTACAAGGGGTTAATGACACACGTGGGCCTATTTAGAGGGTGTTGTGTCTGTGAACGTAATAAAAAACTCTGTCCCTATCTACTTTTGAAGCTTCACTAACGCTCAGCCAACTCCCGATGTGGAGGGGGGTTTTAGTCACTCGTTAACGTGTTAATACAAGGTCAATCTGGAACCAGCATGAATCGCACTAATTATAGTTGCAAGATTTAAAACCCCTAAAATTGACGACAAAGAATTTGCCTTTTAGAGCATTTACCAGGCTTACGGAAAGATAAAATATATAAAGCTGCTGAACCTTATTTGTAGATCCTATCAATAGCTAGTTACAAAAAATTTTACATTTAAGCTAGGGCCAACGGTTCGGCCATAATCGAGCCCGGAAGGTAAGTTTTTAAGTGAAATTTTCAACATAATCCACGTTTTACGCTAAACCATGGAAGATAGGGTAACAGACCCACTTGACCTTTTTTGTAGATCGTATTATTTTTAATTTGCCCTAAACCTAAGGTTTTTTCTGCAACGGAGCCCAGAAAACAATATCTCACGTAAAACTTGTAAAATCGATACTTTAAAACGCGTAATGCGGCCAAACCATTGGGGATAGGGCAAAATGTCACAAAACCTTTATTGTTGATCGCGCTGTTTTTCTAAATTCCATTGAAAATTGGTTTGACCTACGACCAGCCGTTTAGCCGCTATCAAGCCCGGAATGTAAATTTGTAGGCGAAAATTTCAAAATATTTTAATGTAAACGTGTTTTGCGGTCAAACTAATGGAGGTATAGTAAAAAGTCACTTGACCTTTATTGTAGATAATATTATTTCCTAAATCCAACCTTTGTTTTATTTTGACCTTCCGGGCCAATTTTTTCACCGCTATCGACTCCAAAAACAAAGTTTTTCACGTGAAAATTACAAAAAAATTGAACTTAATCACGTTTTTTGGCCCAAACCAATGCAGATAGGGCAAAAAGTCACTGAACCTTTTCTGTAGATCACGTAATTTGCTAATTTGATGGGTCAATCAGATTTGAGCTACGGTCTACCGTTCGGCCGCTATCGGGCTCGAAACATTACTTTAAGCGAAAAAATCTCTGGAATGTCAAATGTTCGAGCGTTTTATCGCTTAACCATGGAAGATATAACAAAAAGTCACTGGACCTTTTTGTAGTTCACTTCATTCCTGACTAACGATTTTTCTTCAGATTGGAGCTAGCTCCAACGGTTCACCCGCTATCAGGCTTACAAGAAATGCCTGCAGGGGTAAAGAATGCGCGATTTTTGAGGAATTTTTTTGAGGGGTTTTAAAAGTAAAAAAGTCCGGTTTTCAGACTTTTCCTCCCAGTCATATTGTGAAAGGAACCTGCGTGCCAAATTTCAAGTTTCCAGCACTTCTAGAACTATGTTAGAATTTGTATCTATATATCAGTCAGTGAGTCAGTTACACATGCGGCTGTATAGTATATTAGATATATATATATATATATATTAAGCGTTGATTACCTTCTAAAAAAAGACCGTCTCATAGGGAGTCCATAAATGGTTTTTTGATGTAAATATAAGAAATCAGCATTAAATATTTAATGTCTTAATAACTCAAGCATAAACTATATGCAATTTGTAACTTGTCCACCTCAAAATTGGCGGACACTTAGAATCTGTAAACTAAATAGCATATAATTTTATTATGTACATTTCGTACAAAT
>NW_025789467.1:0-7140 GCF_021130785.1 Homalodisca vitripennis
TGGTTCACCAGATTTCAAAAAAGCATTAGATGTTATTTTTTCACATCGTATATCACTTATTTGTCTTCTTGATGACCCTTTTAGTTAAAATATTTATGTGCATTTTAGCATGGAAAAAAATCTAATTGCACTTTATTGAATTTTGTGACATTGCTTGAATTTCACATAGAAAATCTGTACCTGGTAACTCATATTCTAATTTAAACTATTGTGACTTTTTTGGAAAATTTTAGCCTGATTTCCACATGGAGGCAGATTTAGGGAATCCTGTATTACTATTTAAATGCTTGAAATGTATAGTTGGTTTCCTTGACCAACTATAACTTTCAATTTAATTTATATATGATTTTTTTTAATTATGGTTTAAAACAGTATAAATCAAAAATTTTGTGGGTTAAACAGACTAATTAAAAAAGATTTCATTATGAAAAGAAACAACTACATCATTAAACCAATTGCCAGTACTTAACAGTGTTTCAGTATGCCTTTTAACAAAATTGTATATTATAATTTCGGTAAAATTTAACTCCCTGAGACATTTATATTTATACACAATCAACTATACAATTATTTTTAATTTCAATTTCAAATTTTGATTTGTACGATATTCAAGATCGTATGGGTGAAAGCTGACCATTTGATATCATAGTGCAAATGTTAACAGTGAATCCAATTAGTTTCTATCTCAATTGTGTTGATTCAAATTTCTTCATCCGATATTCGATATCTTGCTGCTGCCTAGCATGTTGTCAGACTGAATAATGCTGTAAATTGCTGTTATTGTGCATGGAGTACGTTGCATTGCATAATACTGCAAACAATCGGTCTAACTCAGCATTTGTGACATTACCAACACTAATTATCTGTAGAGGTTTGTGTATCTGGTTAGTATTGTTCTGAACGTAGCTTCCCCCCCCCCCCCCCCCCCCCCCCACCCCCCCCATCATATTACATTCAAAGAATTTTTGTCTAGTTTAAATATACTTGTCTCAATTCCTAATATGTAAACTTAGTAATATTTTATTTTTTGGTAGCATTCCAACATAAAATCAACAGTTAGTAACATATTGTTATTTTAAGTATCTAAACTTGAGTGAAGGTTATCAGTGGAAGGATTGGAAATCAATGAGTATGAGGTTCGAATTATACCTCGATAAGCCATCACCATTATTTATTAAGAATTTTTTCTGAGTGTTATATGTATGTATATATATAGAATTATATATATACTAAAAAATTTTGTGACATATTTCTCAAGAAACCCTATTTTGAATTATTATTGAGACTCTATCTCTCCTCCTCTCTCTCTCTCTCTCTCTCTCTCTCTCTCTCTCTCTCTCTTCTCTCTCTCTCTTTCCCTCTCTCTCTCTCTCTCTCCCTCTCTCTTCTTTCTCTTCACTCTTCCTCCACGCACAGGCCCGGTGCGTTTAGCACTACGTAAAGAAATGTTCCTGTATATCATTAAAGAAAGGTAAAAATACTATTTTTGAAGTTGTGATTATTTTTAAAAACATTGTTTAACTTAATTGAGGATTACTGGGCCTATCCCAGTGTCTCAAAAAAAACTAATTCTACTAATTTAAAACTATGGAAAATGATCAAGTTATCATCACTAAACCAAACAAATTAATTGTAATCTATTCGAATATTCCAAATTTGATATTTGTTCTTAATAACCTCTTCTTACTCGTGATATTTGATTCTAGTACGAAATTACTTTGAACTAAAACGTCGTTAACTACAACCAAAAAATTTATATGAAAATTGGGAGGAAATTAAATAAATTAATTAAACCTTATATAACAATTATATGTTTAGGATTTCTCATGAAAGCACACCGCAATTTATAGACAAGCTACAAACTCTGCAATTATCAGATTTCTGTAATAATATCTGAAAGGCAGTGACATTCTTGGTGTATTTTTGGTTAAGATTCTGGAAGTATTTCAGGCATTCACACTGGTTCTATTGGAAATTGCCAAACACTATCACAATATTTGTAACCTAGATGTATATTATGATATACATTTATAGAATAAAGACGTTTGCTTGTTATCCATAGACGAACTACACTTAACATTCTATCACTTAAGATTTATAGGGAATAATGAGGAAAACTTCAAATTATTTAGTGTTTTAGAAGTGCACTGTAGTTTTAATATTATGGAGAATTGGTAAATGAGTTTGAAAACAAAAGTATATTTTACTCTTTAAAGTTAGTTAATGTAACTGCATAAAATACATTTATGAATAGTTTTCTGAGATTTATTTGTACTAATAGTACTAACAAATGTGTTCCTAATGATAATATTCTTAGACTTTTTAAATGAGAAAGTGGCTAGAAGATTGATAGTCTACTAAAAATATTTCCTCACAGTGAAAAACGAATAGAATATTCTTATATAAAAATAAATAGATAAATGACGTACTATATAATCTTCGTTATTTCAATTGTTGAAAAGAGTTTACTGAGCTGAAAAGTGAGTTTCCTTATTTATTTATTTTTGTGTTTCAATTGTATTTCAGGTCTAATATTACAAATATTATAATTGTTGTCTAATGCCTATGCTTAAGAATAAACTGCCAAAAATAAATCTTACAAAATAAACTAATCTTTAACAACGAAACTATATATACGCTGATAGAAAGTAAATTTTTGTATTTGTGTAAATTATAGTTTAATTATAGTAATAGGTAAAGGCATAGTGTTTTATATGAGAAGAAGAGATAATGCGTTATAAATTTTCTTACGTAATGTATCCGGTAATGTATCCAGTAATAAAGTAGATAAATAAAAAGATACGTGGACATTTCTTTGAAAATTAAAACATGTATTTTCAAAGAAGTTATAAGTTATAATGATCTCATAAGAAACAATATCTAAAACACATATAAAATATCAGTTTATAATAACTATAACCTTTACCACAAAATATAACATGTATCACTCTAAATTGTTTCACAATCAACTTCAATAATGTAGTATACCTGACAGGTTATATTTCAAATAGCTGAAACAGACAGCCAATAAATCTACACGTATGTAATATATCACTTGTCGACTCATCAATATACTCTCGTGTAAACACGAACCCCACTTTGACGTACGAGTATAATGTTACTTCATTGATAAATCATTGCGGCCGTGTATACTATTACTTCACTTACTTTATCACTGTACAATATGATGTGTTATATCTGTACTCTCTAAATACTTTATATAATTTAATTTCCTTACGAGACCTACTGTATGAGATCGCAGAGTTGAATATGGAGAATGAGTCGTGAGCGCACGGTTGTAATATTATGGGACCTTCATTAAAATGTATCTCAATAAATGTTAATAGTCTTGGAATAATGAATATTGTTAAAGTAAGGAATTTAAACGATAAAGATTCACTTAACTTCTGTATAGCAATCATCTGGAATTTCTATATTGAATATTACTAAAATAATCATAACAGAACACCTTCAATTTTCATTCGTGACTTAGTTAAACAACAAGTAAACAGTGAACAGTGATACCAGTTAGGCATGCCTAAAGTCATTAAAACGTTATACTCATGAGCTCTGTTGGGTAAGTAAAACGTTTAGGGTATAATAATATTTCTTAATCGCAGAACTGCTTGGATAATCAGCAAAAACTACTTAATCTTAACGAATGTAAATTGAATAATGAAATTATTTTAATTAATATGAGTTCTTGCTTCGTTTTCAAGAGTTCGTAGTCGTCAGATTTCGTAGCCGAAATATGATATGGCAGTTTCCTGCAATCAAGATAATTTTGTGATTATAAGTTTCCTTGGAGTTTATGTATTCATGTGCGTTTTAAGGGTAAGTATTTACAAAAAACTGTTTGGTATACTTCGCAATGTCAGGAAGGAATATTTGTGAGATAATAAAACTGTTTTTTTTCTAAAGAGGTCACTCAGTGATGTTCGTTCCAGGGAGTGAGTATATAATATCAGATTGTCATAATACACGTGCTTGATAACTACCAGCACTGAATGGGCGAAGACTTATTTATTAGTTACACTCCCTTGTACTCCGGCCGGCAAAAACTATCTTTAAGTACTGTTAAAAGATTTATAAAATCAGAAAAAAATGTAATTTATTGTTATCTATATTATAATAATTTTATTTAATAATTTTGAGCTGGCAAGATTTTGCCTTTAAACTGTTTTAAAACTGTGCCAGTAATACAAGTTAAGAACAGTAATTCTCACATAAATTTTCCATCCTATCGTATTAAAAGTCCATTAGTATAAAAGGTTTCAGACCGGTACGCGAAGCTGAATATGCAGCACATGCTAATGGAGTAATTTTGGGCATGGAGGGAATATTACAAGAAGGTAAAAATTAATCGGTAACATTTAAGCAAGTGGTTTTTTCCTTTGGGATTCATTAATATTAATTCTCCTTCTTTGAATAAGTATAGAAAACTATGGTAAGTGATTACACATGTGTGACAAGATAGATTTCAAATTTGGACTTCAGTATTCTATTGCTTAAACCCACTAGGCGTTAAACATTTTCTTAGCTTTGCTGTGTTTTAACCCGTAACTTTAAGACGAATTTTGCTAATAATATTATTTGCTATTAAAATAATTTCAATACTAGATTAGAAGTGATTTTTTTACACTAAAGTTATAAAATATATAAACATATTAAAGAAGTTCTATGGTAATTCTATAGTAGGACATCTGAAACTAGAGGAGTAGTTCCTATTGTACGTTCGTCTTCTAGTCTTGCAGCAGCGGGACTTGAAACAATTAAAATACATGAAATATTATTATGTAGGATTATGTATGCAAGCCCTATTATCAAATCACTGAATTATTATTATTCTGGAAGAACAGGTTTTTTTAAATTGGCTATACTCATTACAATATAGTTTTTATAGCTCCAGCAATCGAATGTTTACACAACGTGTTTATCTCTCAAAGCAGAAATGAAAATCTGTAAATACTTTGATCAAAAGCAAGCCATTAAAATACATTCAATTATTTATAAAACAAAGGATTTTTATGATATATTAGGAACTAAAAACTATGTTAAAACCAATCTGGTTTCGACTGCAAAAAATATTATATAAAAAAACTCTTGATCAGACATCCTATTATTTACGGCAAATGTATATTTACAAATTTTTTCATTTGTAGGGGCTATCTGAATGATGTAATCATCCTTTCGAAAGGGACAAGGTATTTTGTAATGTTTGTTTTAAAAAACGAATCCAAAATATATCACAGATTAAAGGCACTTGACCTAAGTTTATCCACTCATTTAGCTAGTTGCTGCGGAGGCCAAAATAAAAATGCAATGTTAATATGGAATGATGTAAAAATTTGTTATTTATGTGATTGCCCCATCTACCCTTCTTAACACAGTTATTAAAAATTTGTGTTCCCTATCTTTGGCTAATTCATTCCTTGTGACAGAGTTTCTATTTGGAAAATATTTAAAACAAAAAAGATGGTCAAAACACATGGACATTTTTAGACTGAATGTATAGAAGACCTATATGTCAAATTTATGTTTAAAATGCCATGCCAGAGTTATAGTTATGTGTTTAGGCGGGATGACTGTCTTTTGTCTAGATTGGAAGAATGCTGAAGAATGTACTAAAAAAACTGTAATTTTAAAAGCTACAGCCTTTGTATAACGAATCAGTAGTTTCGAAGGGAAAGATAAGATGCCCAAAAGACTTATGCTCGTGGGGTTGCATGTCTACCCATTTTTGGTCTCCATCTGCCAGGCGAGTAGCAAGGCTAATACCACCGCAATATGGACATAATGCTCTTGCAACAGCAAAATGTTAATGAGTAATGTAATGAGTAATGAGTTTAATGCGTAATTGAGTATTGATGAGTTAATGAGTTGTATGAAGTAATGAGTTAATGAGTAATTGAGGTAATGAAAGGTGGGAATTTGACACTACCAACCAATAAGTATATAATTAGAAGTGAAGTCAAAAAAGTATTTGCTAAGGGAGGGGGATAATGGTAGCAGTAACATCAACCCAGTGGTTATTCAAATACGAAGTTCCTAAGAAGCAAAAGTTAATGATGATTAAAATAATTACACGGATAAATTGGTTGTCAAATAGAAGATTTGAGTAATTGTCTATGTTGGTATTCTTTGAATTCGTAAAAATTAAGATAATTTTTGTAATTATTTTTCTTGTATACAAACCTTCTACGAGTTTCGTCAAATAATGTACAAAAAGAATAGCCAAATTAACCAGTTCTCGGAGTAGCGCTTTTCCAATACATTTTGTAGTTTCATTTTGATTTGTACAGATTATTTTTATAGTGATTAAGTCGTAGTATTTTCAGTTATTTTCAGTAGTTTAGTGGTGACAGGCTTCCTTAGAAATTCTTATAAGTAGGAACTGTTAAATTATTTTTCTCAATTTTAACAGAAAAAACTAAAAAAGATAATGTTTTTATCTTATGGGGTTTTTGGATTTAATGCTTTGATCTAAGGTCTATCATGTTCAAAGTAGCCGTGAACGGCTCGTCAAGAAGGCTCGGCTAGTAAGTTTATATAACCTAGTTATCTCACATGACAGGAGCGCCAAGGCTTATTGATTAAGATATTGATTGAGAATATAAGCCTTTTTATTTTGTATGCAAGATATTTTTCTTGGCCCTACTTATTAATAGCACCCAATGTTTTTAAATTGACTTGTCTCTATAAATATATATAGATAACAATGAATTATTTCTAAAGGAATTAAATGTTAATTATGGCATTATTTTAGAAACCTAGCTAAATTGTGTATAAAGAATGGACCAGATTAACAATTAAAATTTTACAATAGAGTTCTGGCTATATGCCATTTATAAAAATTTTACGAAGTCACACATATATATATGTTCATCATATTTCTCTTGTTGGTAATTTAGATAGGTAAGCCTTAGTCTAAATAGAACAAGTAAGTAGCATTCTGAAGAAAAGTCAATAAAATTCTTTTGCGAGGTTGTTCCCAAGCATCCTAAGATGAAAGATTTTCGCCAGACACATTTTCGCTCGCCCTTTATATTCCCGTTAGCTTCGTCCAAAAGACCATGCATTACAAGCAGGATTACATTAAGGTTTGTAGTTGGTGGTAAGCCATTTAAGAAACATAATTTG
>NW_025789468.1:0-49012 GCF_021130785.1 Homalodisca vitripennis
GATTTGCCTTATTTAGGTCAAAGACAAAATGAAGCCTAAAACTAGCTTATCTTTTTTTTTATTCAAGAAACAATTGATAAAATAGAGCAACTGTTTAACCCTTTGAAGGCCAAGCCATAAATTCATTTGTACTTCTAAACACCCCAGCCATTATATCCAGATTACTTGCCAAAAAGGCCAGCCTCAAAATGGCACTTTTGACACACTCCTACAAACACTGGTGTAACTCATCTATAAATAGTAGTATCTTAGTGATGTTTGTTTTGTTTTATTTAGTAGTATATATAAAAGCATCAAAATATATTTTTTGTAACTATTAAACTTTTTTTATTATTATTATTTTTATTTATTTTTTTTCAAAAAATTAGGATGTTTTTTTTATTTTTTTGTGTTTAATTGGTGACAACTAGGATAAAAAAAATTATTTCAAGGAAACTATTATTATTATAAGAAAGTATACATATTTTCAAACAAGTATAGAAAAAATCATATGGATATCTTCAGAAATTAAAGTTTTTAGAAATATTTTTATAGAAAACTACAAACACAGCACACCATGCGAATCAACATGAAAGTTTGGGTATAACAAGTGTGTTACCTTGTAACTTCTTGTTTGTCCATAGGCCATGTGAATTACTGTAGAATGGTCACCTTATAGTTTTCTCTTGTTTACACAATTGTCTTCAAACACTTTATACATGAACATTTAAAAATGTATAGTAATAATAATTATAGTTAACAAATCTATATACAATATTTACACGGTCTTTTGTGCTTCTTTATGCACATTTGTGTTTATGGAAACACTCTGCATGTACTCCTTTGGTACATTTTAAACAATGCAGTCTTGTTCTCCTTCTTTGAATTTTTTGTACTGCAGACACAGCAATTCTTTTCTTTCTTTTCAGGAATCTTATCCATTCCAAACCGACTAAGGGGCATTTGGCCATCACCTCCTCCTAAATTAGCTGGAATGTTCTTAGCAATTAGCCAGTCCTTGAGCAAGTGTCTCAATAACATTTATTGTGAAATTCAAACGTGACTTAGGTTTGTCTTTGCAGTTCATTTTGTATAGAATATAAGAATTCAAAATCATTCTAGACAAAATATTGAATGTGATCTTACGCCAATATTTTACGGTACGCCTCTCGTCTAGATATGAATATAACATCTGGTCCGTGGTGTCGATCCCACCCATAAATTTATTATACTGGTGGATCATGTCTGGTTTTGTTTTTATTACCACTTTTGTTCCCTTATTCTTGCTTACTTGTACGTTAGCAGCTTTGCTATCAGAAGACACAAGAATCACCTGACTTTTTTGAGATGACTTCTCTCTATAAGCTAAACCTAAAAATTTCCTTACTCCTCATGTATCTTTTATCCCCTACCTTGTATTTTCCTAACAATTCATCAGGGATTCCTCTCCTATTCTTCCTGATTGTACCTGTTACAAATGTCATTTTTGAATATAAATATTCAATTAGAGGAATGGACGTGAAAAAGTTATCAGTATACAAGTGATAAGCCTTGTTCAGATAGTTCCCCATGTCCAATAATTTTGTAACTACAGTAAAAGCTAGACCTCTTTTTCTTATGTTTTCCTGGTCTTCATTGCTTTTAGCTCCTTTATAACAAAAGAATGCTAAGCAATAATTTGAGACGGAATCACACAGCACCCAAAGTTTGATCCCCCATTTGTGGTGCTTTTTGTTAGGCATATACTGCAATAGTTGGGTATGATTTTTGGTTCCAACTAGAGACTCGTCAATGCTTAGATGCTGGTTAGGGATATAATATTGACGGAAAACTCTATTAGCATGGTCTACAAGTGGCTGAAATTTTGCTGTGGGGTCATAATATGGGGTACCGTGTTTTGCCAATTTTTTTATTGTCAACCATATGAAAAAATCTTAAAATATCTTCAAATCTATTTCTGCTGAACAATCGAGAATACCATGGTGTAACCTGAGAAGAAGAAGAGCTCCAGTACATATCTATAGAAGGTTTTTTATTCAGTCCCATATTCAAATTTGCTGCTATGAAAGCTTTCATTTCCGCAAAAGAAACTTTTTCCCATACCCTGTTCATTCCACTACTATTTATGGCATCTTGAGCATAGCGGTTGGTCTCGGTAACAAAATTTTCAATAAGGTTATTAGTGAGAAAAAGCAGCACATACATAATGGGAGCTGAGTCCTGGAGGTGGGCAATGTCTTGGACCAGGAATCTCATTGAATGAAAAATCATGTTTAGGCCTAATAGATGAATCATCATTTTCACTGACAGGAACCCATATTCTTTCTGGAGAATAGGCTAAGTCACTATCATTAGGAGTAGCATTAGTACTACCCTTAGGCCTACCTCTAGGCCTTGGAATATTTGTTACACTAGGGCCTAAGCTAACATTTTGCTCAGAATCAGAACTAGAACTCACATCAAAAAATCTAGGCCTAGTTTGTAGGGGCAGACCAAATCTGGTTTGTGATGTAGACGGCCCTAAATTGGCAGGATCGAACGTAGGATCATCGTCCGTATCGTCCAAGTCACTAGTGCTGTCTTCAGAAGAAAAGAGATCATAATTGGAAGTGTCATTACTAATAGTCCCTTACATTAGCATTTTGAAGACAGGGAAAACAATGTGTCCTCACTTACAGGCGATGCTTCACGACGTCTTTTGTTACTCATTGCTAAATGTAAACCAGAAAAGAAACATTACTAAACTTCACAGCAAATGTAACATAACCTCACATTACAACGTCTAAGAACAAAACCAAGTGTACAAAGCCACAACGAACAAACAGCTGCTACCAAAGAGAACCGAACATCTTGTTTGACACGTCACTGCCTTCTGAATTTGCATCTTTCTACTGAACAAAAAAAAGTAAAAACATTTTATAATAATTATAATAATTTGAAAGGATATATGTTTACGTTTCGTTTGATATTATATTACAAACCGAAAATAAAGAGGTAAGGGAATAATTTAATCAAATGAAGGGTGCCGATTTCTCGGCGCGATGCCGTTTTCGAACTGATTTTTCTATGCCGATATCTTGGCTCACGGCCGCCGTTTCGGAAAAGAAATTCGAGAGCCAGTATATCGGCCCGTGGCCGTCAAAGGGTTAAGGAGGCATAATATCAAAACTGTATTCAAGCCAGCCTAAAAGTTGAAGAACTGTTTGAGACCAGTTAAGTGTAACATTGCACTGTGTACTCCAGAAGTATACAAAATCCCATGTAGATATGAGTCAGTCTACATTAACAAAACATCCATATGAGTGAATTTACACATTAAACATTGGCTATAGCAAAATGCAGTTTCAAGACCAAATATCCCATAGAATTCGATAAAACAAAAGTACTTTGAAAAATTCCCTACTATTATCCAAGGGTAATAAGAAAAACAAGAAATAATCAAAAGCGAAAAGAATTTTTAACAAAGAAGATAGTGTGAAACTTTCTACAAGTTGGCAACTTGTAATGCAGAAGCCATGTTGATCTTAACTGTCCAGGCATTTACTCTTAACAATATTTGAATTACTGTCTCTGTTTTTTTTTTTTTCGTGGAATAAACACCCATATTGTGCCGTGCCGCACCGCACCGTCACACTGTTACACACTATGTGCAGGATCACTGTCAGGACAGATATGTTACTTGGAGACAAAACCATGTGAATAATAAAGTCACCTAAAACATTTCTGGTCTCTAGTGATATTACTCATCACAATTAGTTCTGCTTACATATCTACTTTATCTACTTCATCGTTATCTCTATGCTAATTATAGTTTTTGAATATTGGATACACTTGATTACTCAGTGTGTAATCATTCATGAATAGCTGATGTCAATTGTATGAGCTATAGACTTGAAATTTTGCATGCAACTTCAGCGAAGCCTGTTATACTACACATGGTGTGGCGTAATCCTGCCATGTTGTAATTAAGATCGGTTTCATGAAGGTCAGTAAACATATTTTGTCATTAGTAGGGACATTTTTCTTTCTGTAACAACTCAATACAACAACTCTATATCTTGTGTGTTTTCCTATGACCACTTGTTTTTGGTTTTAAATATTTGTTAAAGTAGATCACTAAGACTTGAAAAATCACAAAATTTTGTTCCACTTCACTAGTAGACACCCTGCTTTAGATATCTTTACAATGTTGGTATAAGATCTGAAAGTCATGTCCATGTCTGCTGCGTGGATTTTCAGTCAGAGAAAATTAATTTTACTATCAGTTATTCATTTAAGGGATATTGTTTGATGTTGATAGGTCCAACAGCAAACCCTGTGCTAACAAAGCAATTTGCTCGAACACACAATACCGAAATTCTTAGTGGACCTGTGAACCTGGCCGCATGTCTAGACTTGTCTGACCAGTCTGGCACTGTCACGTTCACCAGCCCCCAACTGTACAAGGTGCGCGGCCGCACGCTGCTGGTACACATCAAGGCTCTGGCTGCTTCTTCATCTTCAGTACGTAAAATTTTTCAAAACAGCTAAGTTATGTTTAGTTTTAAGCAAAAATACAAACATTCTATAGTTTTGAGAAAAAGCTAGTATGAGATTGTAATTGGTTTTTCACTGTTACAGATAGGGCAAGAACGGGAGCGGCGATGGCGCTGGGAACACAATGGGTTGGGTAGCTCAGTGGACCGGCTGGCCAGCAATGCTGCAAACAAGAAGATGGATCTAACTGGTTGTGACTGGTTACATGAGATTTCCATCACTGTACGAAACGCCAAGCCCACCGACATACCCAATGAAAGGCAAGCCATTCTACATATCACTTTGTTCATATGTTTTATTTTACAATTAAAATGTATCGGTTTGTATAAAATTTTTCATGTAACCGTAAAGAATATTCTATCATGAACATTACGCTTTGTGAAGGGCTGAGCGGTGTGCAATGTTGGAATCGGACCCGTTGGTGGAGCGATTGGTAGAACTGGTGACTGGTGAGAATGGTGTACAGCAGAGCATGGCCTTCGATATCCTATTGTGGGTAGTAGCAACCCGCCTGAGCCGACTGAGGCCCTCCCCACCTCAGCAGACAGCCCTTGTGGCAATCATCCAGGACCACCTTGGCCCACTTGTCCACAGTTGCTTTGTTCGTGGTGACCGTTCCACCGCCAGGAAATGTGTTAAACTCATTGTTCTCTGCAGCGAGTGAGTATACAATATTGTTTATAACAACTTTTTAACTTATACATATATATATATATATATATATATATATATATATATATATATATATATATATACAGTGCTCAATTTCTAGAACTAGAGGTACCAGAACTGCAAGACTAGGGTTGTGGAATACTCTGAAGAAAAGAGTCAGAGGCCCCTTCCCTTGATTGGAAGATATGACCTCTCCAACCAGTTTTTCTGAGAGTGGTTTAGAAACACTGTTTCTTTGTTCTCCCTTAAATTGATCACTGTTTACATATTGTGCCGGGGGGGGGGGGGGGGGTCTAAGGTCTGTTTATCCATTTCAAGTAAACCAAGGGAATTGCTTGGCCTTTTTATATTTGGATGGGTCCCTCGAACAACGTTGTAACTGACAAAAGTGAAATTTTTCAGGAAGTGAAAAAAACTTTCTGGTTGGGATATTTTCTGTGGAGATGAAATTATTTTGATGTAAAACTATTCATTGTATAAAATAACAACTATATAACAAATATTAACTTTAAATGTATTGCGTAACTTGAGTTGTAAGTGGATTTACATCCAAATTTTATGGAACAACGTTGTAACTAACGTCAGTTACAACGTTGTTCTTCGGACAAGTCACATTTTAAAATATGGGCTTCGAAAAGATGACACTAGAGTTCAGTTAAACAGTAGTTTATTATTATGTAATACTTAAGTAAGAAACAATTTATATATATATAAAAGTACTGTACAATAGTCATTGTTCATTTTACTAAAATATTCAATCATGTAAAATTTTACATTTTATTATTCATGTAAACTATATTGGTTATTCCACTGAAATATTCTCGTAAAATGGAACATACTCTTGAGGTATGTACCTGCACATATCCAGTAAGTCTTTTTTTCTCAGCAGCTTTGATTGGTAAGGTGCCTTCATAAAACCGTTTGAATTGTTCAACTACAACGGGAGGATGTCTACGCACCTCCTTCTTTGAAGGCCTCTTCTCCTGTGAAGTGCTCGTCTTTGATGTATTTACATCATCTCGTTCTCTGATTATTTTGGATAATACATGACCATACCATGGCTGTAAGACATTGTGAGCCGTCCTGCCGCACAAAGTAGTTGGGTCGTCTGTAGTCATTTGATACCAAAACATGGTTTGTAAGGTCTAAGGTCTGTTTATCCATTTCAAGTAAACCAAGGGAATTGCTTGGCCTTTTTATATTTGGATGGGTCCCTCGAACAACGTTGTAACTGACAAAAGTGAAATTTTTCAGGAAGTGAAAAAAACTTTCTGGTTGGGATATTTTCTGTGGAGATGAAATTATTTTGATGTAAAACTATTCATTGTATAAAATAACAACTATATAACAAATATTAACTTTAAATGTATTGCGTAACTTGAGTTGTAAGTGGATTTACATCCAAATTTTATGGAACAACGTTGTAACTAACGTCAGTTACAACGTTGTTCTTCGGACAAGTCACATTTTAAAATATGGGCTTCGAAAAGATGACACTAGAGTTCAGTTAAACAGTAGTTTATTATTATGTAATACTTAAGTAAGAAACAATTTATATATATATAAAAGTACTTTACAATAGTCATTGTTCATTTTACTAAAATATTCAATCATGTAAAATTTTACATTTTATTCATGTAAACTATATTGGTTATTCCACTGAAATATTCTCGTAAAATGGAACATACTCTTGAGGTATGTACCTGCACATATCCAGTAAGTCTTTTTTCTCAGCAGCTTTGATTGGTAAGGTGCCTTCATAAAACCGTTTGAATTGTTCAACTACAACGGGAGGATGTCTACGCACCTCCTTCTTTGAAGGCCTCTTCTCCTGTGAAGTGCTCGTCTTTGATGTATTTACATCATCTCGTTCTCTGATTATTTTGGATAATACATGACCATACCATGGCTGTAAGACATTGTGAGCCGTCCTGCCGCACAAAGTAGTTGGGTCGTCTGTAGTCATTTGATACCAAACATGGTTTGTAATATTGAACTTATTTGTGGCCAAGCTATTCAACACAATGTCTGTGTTTTTAAAGTCCTCAGTGTTCATAAGACAAACAGTAAAAGGGTGATTTGAATTTGCATGAGCTATTATTTCAACCCATTGGAAGGGGACATAAATGTGCTTGCCTTTTTTTGCCTTTTCTATCAAAGCGAAATCTCGATCGCATGGGAGGAAGCTATGACCTGTAGTCATGAATTTTTGTTCAACGGTAGTAAAGAAATGATTGGTCACCAGGTGCTGCATTACACCGATCAATCTCCAGTTATTGTTTTGGCCGATGCAGCGGTCTGACCAAAGCTTCAGTGTACGGGTTTGGCCTGGTTTGAGCTTTTGAAAGATGAGTTCAATATACTTCAAGATACATGATGCTATTTCTGCTGATCCCCGTTTGCCTACAGTTTCATTCCATAAAAACATACAAGCTTCATTCTTGCCATGTCGTGTACTGCTAAATTGTGGCATGAGAGCTGTCGTTGATAAAATACATTGGAATCTTAGTTTAGTTATTCTTATTAATTAAAAAAAAACAGTGTTTGTGAAGACGTGTTTATACCAGGTTGTTTTACTATAAGTATTAGGTGTAGATACAACGTTGTTCTGCTTACCATTTCAGGTGTCAAATTTCCAGGAACGGGCTTCTTCCTCTTGGAAATGTAGGGGTTCCCATGGTGTCTTTCCATTGATTAATCTTCATTTTGCGTTTTCTTCCCTTATTCAAACGATTTTGAATGCCGGGTGAAATGACAACGCCAGGTTAGGGCAACATCATGCTAGATACAACGTTGTTCTGAGCGCGGATGCCAGTTTCCCGCCAATTCGATCAGCCGTTCCGGGCTGCCAGGGTGGTTTTATTCAAAACTAAATTTACCACACGATGCAGAATGATAGTTACAACGTTGTTCTGCGAAAAAGTCATTTTCATAAAATTTGTCAGTTACAACGTTGTTCGAGGGACCCATTCATTTGTTTAAATTGCCTGTTTGAAAATTTACAAATAATAAGCACAAAAATAACAATTTAAAATTTTTATCGTTATTTTTTTCTCTTTATAATTTTTTTTCTATGCCAGCCATTTTTGTTATACAATGCATGCTGATTTTTGTGATTGTAAGCATTGGCGGTGGTAACATACATAACTCGGATGTGTTCTACGAAACCTTTATTTCTGTGATCTATATAATTTTGTTCCTAGTATTTCAGAATTTTTCTATTACTATTCTGTTAATTCTATTTTTAGGCTTCTTTAACAAATGTTTCAAGAATGATATTTGTTCCTTTTTTATTATACTTGTTATTGGTTTCATATTTTTGTACACTGTTTCGTAAGAAGCAGTCTTCAAACTTCATCTATTAGATAGTTATTTTATCAACAAGTTCTAACTATTCTTTCAATCCTGAATACTTTATTTATTACAATAATTTTAAATATTGTTTGACATGTATATGTAACTTGTGGCAGGGTGACTGTTTTATTAAAAGAGATTTTTTTACGTATGTATTCTTATTAATATGTTTTATTTGAATTTGTGTACAACTTCATATCGTACACGTAATTTTACTATGGGGGAAGGTTTAATTCAATATAAATGTTGAGTTTAGCTCCAATTCACCTTCCTCTTAGTGCAGAGTCTGGAATCCGACGCCATCACAGACTTGACACAGGATATATACAGAAAATATATAATTGTATCCTGATTTTATTGAAGAAACATTAAATATATTGTAAAAACCACAAATAGTACACGAAAGAGTAAATTTGTTACTTTGGGTATGATTTTAAAAATTTCCAAAAAATAATTCTTACACAAAATATTTCCAAAATATACCAAATATCAATTTATCACCAATTTACCACCAATCAATATATACATTTTAGAGAATTATATGCACTGCAAAATTATAATAAATTAACCAATGCTTTATTTTTGTTATTTTGAAAAGTGGTGGGATGTACCTCGTGGAGTGTTATAGTATAATAAATGTTCCAGTCTATGATAGCCAATTTATTCTTAATGTTATCTAGTTTCATAAAATATGTAGCACAATGATAACACAATAAGGTTCTCTTTATGAAAGATTACAAGTATATAGAAAACCCATAAATAGCACATTAACACATTCACTGCTGCCCAGAAAATACGTAAAATACAAGCCCATGCTGAAAATATTTTTTTTTAGGTTTTACTTACCATTATTATGTGGAGACTTCATATGCACCATCATCAATGATGTGTATATGTCCATATATACATATATACAGCAACAATATAGTAGCGGCACCGGAAGGTGCCGGCCGCACTCGGCAGGTCAGATGCCATTGGACACCCGACGGTGTCAGTCGCGTCCGTCACTTTCCACGCACAACACTTTTCACTGTTCAAATTGTTTACAGTATTCCATTCATTTGTAACCGTCATACACACAATTATATAACAATATTTACAATATTTCCACTTTTTCCTGCCTCATTTTCTTTCCTACTCATGATACTTGTCGAAGCATCTCAGTGCACATAGGCCAGGTTCGCCAGGGCACTGGCACAAAAGAAAAGGGTCATGGTTCTTTTCTTTGTCTTTGAGCATTCTCTGCATCGTTTTCTCTTCATCCTTTCTCCTGTGTTGTCAGGTGTGTCCATTTTTTTGACAATACGTGTCTGACAGTTGTTTGTTGTCTAGGCCGGAGTGGAGGTGTGATTGCGTTTTGCTGCAGGCAAAAGCAGCATGTTGATGATGGACAATCTAAAGTGGTACAGCGATCTTTTCCTTGGGTTTGGTTTGTAAAATAAAGTTTGAAGGAGTTCACCAACAACGTCTGAAGGAAATGGACGAAGATCTTTTTGTACCAGCGAAATTGATTTGTGTTCGACAGGCATAATAGCTCATAAAGCTGATCATTTCGGTCCACACCCTTCATATGGGCGTTTTGTACTGTATTATGGGCAGAGGCTTTGTGGCGAGGTTGGTTATACCTATTCATTGAGAATGCCCAAATCATTCTCAAACTCTGTGGATAGGTACAACACCTGACGCTTGTCGCAACCATTTTGCTATCAAAACACCATTGGCGTACCGTTCTGGCCTTTTCTCCTCTGGCAAGAACGAGCTGTCTTGAGATCTAGCGGAACATGCTTTCGGTCTGAGCGCATTGTGCCGGTGCAGTAGGTTTTTCTCACTCAGTAACTCGGTTGCAAGGGGGTAACTGATATAATAATTATCCATATACAATGAATGGCCCACCCCAAGCATTCCCCTCATCAAAATACTTGACTACTTTGCTAGCATGACCTTTTCCTCCAAGTTCACCTCCCTTCCCAGAATACACAGTGAAACTTACACAAAGTCCATCCGGTTTCACATAACGAGTAAATCTTGATACCATATTTATGGCGCTTTCCTTGAATGTATTGTCGAAAGTGCAGACGTCCTCTCCATAGCACCATTCCTTCATCAATCGACAACTCTCGACTTGGGTAGTAGATGGTTTTTCATCTTTTGATTGAAATAGTCAATCAAAAGCCTGACTTTGTAGAGGCGATCATCAGGTACAGTCCTCTTCGTCACTTTCATAAAAATTTAAACATCTTAGGATCAGGAGAAATCTGTCTCTGCTCATTTGGGATCTCACGAATCCAAAATTAAAACATACGATCAGTTTTTTCCAGTAATCGTTTAGACGATTGATTTTTACAGTTCCCATGTGAAAGATTAGCCCGATAAAATTTTTTCAGTTCAGCCACTGTCAGTTCCTGCCAATTATTTATTCTTGATTTTATTTTGAGGTTAGGGGAAAATAATATTTCCCAGGCATTTTTGTTAGTGGCAGACACAATTTTTTTCCAACAAGGTATCATCAAGTAGTAAAAAAAAAACCAATCGATAGGATCGTTTGTTCCGGGGGCAGGTACAAGCAATTTGTTTTCTTTTGTGAAGGGAATTCTTCGCATACCTGCAGTACGAAGTGACCATATTGGGTCAGAAATCACTTGATCAGCTTCCTGGTCATCCGTGTCCTCATCCTCGATGTCCACAGCAGGCGCCACCACATTGACAATAGGCGGCGCGTCAAGCTGGGCTTGGTCAATGTCACTCTCCGGGCCGGCAGACGCCACAGAATCGTCAGAACTACTTTCCACATCACTCTCACTCAAATAGTGTCTTATTTGGCTAGAACTAGGACCATCCATTGTTCACAACGAAGTTCACAGCCCCTACAACTATAACAATACACCAAACACACAGATTTAGCCGATGAAACTCAACCCGAACCACGTGGAACAACAAACAAGGGTACTCTACACGCGGCGGCGCGAAATATACCTTCCTCACGCAGAAGCTGAAACAGCACTGACGTTGTGAAATCTAGAAGGTGGCGTGACACCGTCCGGTGCCGAACGCACCCGAGGACACCCGAAGCGCGGCACCGTGCGGTGCCAGCCGCATTCAATGTGTTAAAGGCTTAATTTGTTACAATAGGTACAATCTTTTTCAAAAATTAGCAAAAAATATATTTTTGTGCACTGCAAACAATACGTAAATTAATAATCATTATCTGGTATTCTGCAAATATAGGCTTGTAGGTGCATAGGCGTAGTGTTAAGAGCACCAGGTTTCGATATTTCAAAAGTTTCTTATGTACATTTTGATAAATGATGAAATCATTGATTTTTTAAATTTTATTGTAAGATGTGTCTGTAAAGGCAATAAACTGTAAACCCACATCCAGTCTGTCTCTAAAAGATTACAAAGTAGTTTTAAAATTATTAACCACTTTGATAACAAACTACTTAAAAATGAATTTGAATTCTGTAATAGTTTTTGGAATAGAATAATCTAGCAGCATATTACATAAATACTTATTATAGAGCCAACTAGATGTAAAATTATTATTATAACTATTTTAATGATGTTACAGTGGTATGAGGAATAGCCAAGACAGCGGCAATGTTCAGTCACAGTTTGACACAAGTGTGGTGAAAGCGTTGCTGGAGAGCATGCAGCAAGTGTGGCAGTGCTGGTCTGCTGGAGCCTTGCGCTGGTACTTCACTATACTGTCCCGTCTAGTTGCTGGAGACACTGTCGGTCCTGTAGCCCACAAAGCTCTTGGACTGCTAAGGCAGGTGGCAAAGCATCTCCATGCCAGGCAGAACCCATTTCACCTGGTGCTGCAGACAAGGTAACGTACTTCAGAAGTTTACTCCCTCCCTCTCTCTCTGAAATTGAAATATAGATATGTTTTATATATGACATGGTTACTGAAATAGTCCATGTCACCCAATATTATTTAAAACTATATTTTTAATGAATGAATTAAAATAAATTAGTCTACTATATTTTTGGGCTTTTTGTCCATTTAACATTTACAAGAAGTTGACCTCTTCTCACCTATCCATACCTCTCACACCACCTTTCTCTTAAGGGAGCTCAAGAGTACAAGGAAACTCAAGAAGGAGATTTACAAAAATGTATTTGAGTAATACATGTAAATGTTTAAAAAGTATATTGAAATGAAGTATTTTGTACTCAATTCTATTAGATTTAAATATTTATAAAAAATAGGTAAACATTTCTTAAACTAGTTTCTACTTTGCTTTCAATTGTTTTCTTTATTAGTTACTTTGCTAGTTTCAGTTACTAACTAATTATATCAATATTAAGATAGTTATTAGCTAAAATTCTTCAATGCAGAATTTGTCTCTTGATTGTTCAGTCAATGATTTTTTTAACAACCACAAATTCTAATAATGTTTAGAATTTCTTAGTAATTAAATTATCTGTGTTTTAAATAACAAAAATTACACTTATAATTGATAGTGGCCAACAAGCATTGTTATCTTAGCTACTTATGTATCAAACTTGTTCCAAACAGTAATACCACATAGGCTTGCTTGCACTTCATGAGAAGTTGCCCACATATGGTGAAAGGTAATTTTCTAAGTGTATACTAAACAAACCACAAAATCATGTAGTTAAGGAGTAGATGTAGTTTAAAATTCTTTGTGCACTTGAGGAAAGAATGGAAGACTTGAATATTTTTAAAAGTTCATAATAAGATTGTTTCATATGATGTGAAGAGTTAAGGTCCTTAGACAAATCATACAAAAACTAAAGGTGGTTGCACAAATTCAATTATTGATCATCATCCATCTCCACCTTTAAATAAGATCTTGTTATGATGATTTTGTTCTTTTAGAGGAAAGATCCAGTTAAGTAGATAAGAGAGAGTAGACAAGAAGACTCCACATCATCAGCCTAATAAGTTCCAGATACATAATAAGTTTAATTCTCCCCAGGCAATTGGTTTAAATCACGCTGTGGATGAGTCTGTTATTTATGTCCAGTTATCTCTCTCTGTTTGACATTGCTCACTGCTTTGTGTTACCATTATACGGCAGTCTTTAAACTTCTCATAAAACACCATTAGCACTAACGTTCTTACTCTTTGTCGAACGTTTTTCTGCATTGTGCTGCTACCTAGGAGTTGTATATGACATATTATTCCTGACTACAAATTAGAAATTAATCCTTTTTGGAACACCATCAGAAAAAAGTGTTGAGATTCAATAGGAGTAAGTGTAAATCTCAGTTTCATGTTATTAATATTATAAATTAGGTTTAGTGTACAATATTAATATATACAAGACAACAATCATTATTATATGAATTTCCAAATTATTATATCTTTAATAATATGTATAGTAATCCCACATCATAGAGAAATTAATGTCTTACAACTATTGATGCAAGTGTATGATGTTTAATATTTTTGTTTGACTTTTTAAATCATAAAAATGTTAAGAAGTGATCTGTTGTGATACAGCGGCCATTAATTCAACCCTGTAGTTAAAAATTCCAGAAAAGGTTAATTTATGTTACCTATGTGATAGATTAAATATGTTGTTCTTTTTATTCAATACTTTTTTTAAAGTATATATTTTTAAAAGGTTTGTATTATAAGAAATATTATTTGTTGTAGGTTTGGTCTGTATGGCACACCATTGGAAGCAGAACTGTTTGACCAGGAGCCTCCCGTACCTGCTAAGTGGTCTTCCACTCCCCTGGCATACACTTCAGTGGCCTACTCACAGGGTGAGGGTTGTGTGTGGAGTGGGAGCAGCCTTGGGACTAGCTCTCAGAGTACTCCTGCTCCTCAACTCCTTGTCGATGACCTCAGAAATCTGCTCAACATGAAAGGTTTGACTTCATTTCTCTACGTGTTTAACCAGAGAAATCGCATAAATCCAGTGCAATTGGACTCTTGTGGGTCATTTACATTAGCATTAATAATATTTTTGTACATTCAAAAATATTTTACTCGAAATGTTTGTGGTATATTATTAAGATGTGAAACAGGCCTTGGTTGTGCAATGGACAAATGTCGCTGTGGTCCACTCATGTGATCTAGAATGCAGCCATTTAGTGTTCTGTCTGCTCCACTTGTAAAGTGTGTGTTAACATGGATAAAAATACAAGTACTGGCATTTATAATGGATATCACGTGCTTTGGTTTCTCAAACTGTTAAAAACCAGTTCATATTTAAGCTTGCAAAATTATACGTGATTACAGATGTACGGAAAAAACAGTATCCTGGAATGTTAGGTGGCAAGCAGCTCAGATTCAAAGTGGCAGATGCTTGTTGGAAATCACAAGTACCTTGTAAAGAATTTTGCAAACGTAAAAGTTACCTTAAAAAAGAAATTTAATAATATTTATAAAAAAGACAAAGGGAAAATGCATAGAGTAATTTCAATGATTTTAGTAAATGATAACTGAGAAGTAATAAAGGACTTTCACTTAACAGAAGATGGTAGGATATTTAAAGAAAGAATACAGTATGGAGGTTGTATATTTAATATTATGCAACTCAGTGGTAAGGGAAAGTGGAAGAGGGCAGAAAATGACAGGAAAACTTTAATACAAAATCAGATATTCATAATATAGGGTTAAATTATTGAAGGAAAACTAAAGAAATGCATGGAGCAGGTCATAACATTATATATATATATATATATATATATATATATATATATAATATAATATAGTATAGTATAATATAATATATAATATACACAATAATATGATGGATAAAACTCACTTTCACAGCAAATCTGCAACATACGAGGTGTGTCCAAAAAGTATCCGACCTTGATGTCTGGCATGAACTGACGTTACTCGGCGGCGGCAACGGCAATCTGGTCCCCTTCAAAGTACTCCCCTCCACAAGCCACTACCTTATTCCAACGCTCCTCCCACTTCCGGAAACACTCCTTAAATTCATTTTGCGGAATGGCTAACAGGTCCTTCGTCGCATTTTGTTTTATTTGTTCAATATCGTCAAATCTTTTTCCTTTCAAAGCAATTTTTAATTTCAGAAATAGCCAGAAGTCACAAGGAGCTATGTCAGGACTGTAGGGAGGCTGTCGTAGTTGGTTGATGTCGTGTTTGACCAAAAAACGCTGAATAAGGTTTGAGGAATGAGCTGGCGCGTTGTCGTGGTGCAGGATCCAGTCACGGCTTGTCCACAGTTCAGGTCGTTTCCTTCGCACTGTATCTCATAGCTGCCTTAGGACCTCAAGATAATACTCCTTATTCACTCTCTGGCCTCTTGGAGCATATTCGTGATGAACAACGCCGCCCTGGTCAAAAAAAATCTCTCAGCATTGTCTTGCTTTTTTTGGCCGTTGCTTTTCGCGAGTTTTCCACTGTGAAGATTGAGCCTTTGTTTCAGGGTCGTAGCCATAAACCCATGACTCATCACCAGTATAACTTTTTTAAATAGCCCTGGGTCACTTTTTATCAAATCCAGATTGTCCTGTGCGATTTCAAGTCGACAGTCCTTTTGGTCTTCTGTCAGCAGCCGAGGAACAAATTTTGCCGAAACACGGTTCATTTTTAAATCTTCGTGTAAAATGTTACAAACTGACGATTTTGGTATTCCTAAATCTCCTTCCAGCTCTCGGACAGCCAATCAACGGTTTTCATTAATTGCTGCACGAGCACATTCAACATTTTAGCGTTTCTGGCCGTTAAAAGCCTGCCAGATCGGTCATCACTCTCCACTGATATGTGGCCATTTTTATACTGCCTAAACCATTCTTTTATTTGTGTATCGCCCATAGACACGTCACCATAAACTTTCCGTATCATAGTAATCGTCTCTGATGCTGAATGGCCAAGTTTTTAGCAAAATTTTATGCAAATGCGCTGCTCAACACGTTGTCATATTGAAATGCGACGCACACACACGGCAGTACTGTACGGAACAGCGCTGTGACTCACTGAGTGACCAGATCGTATTCAATGCCTAATATAGGAAGGAGTAGGCTTGATCCTCCCCTCCAATAACCGGTTCGAGCCAGTCGGTTACGCCGCGCCGCCTACTGGTCAGCGGTTGGATACTTTTTGGACAGACCTCGTATAGAGCTCCAATACAGTACAAAATGTCATCTACTGATGGCAAATGCAGGCATTCAAAATGCTGTAACGCAACAAGACGTGAAAATTAATATTTTTGGCGCCATTTCTCAACCATCCAAGATGAAAACCAACTTTAAATACAACACATTTTAATTTTAAAAAAAATGATAGGTATAATGAAAGTCATTCCTTTCTATTTACATTTTTTAAGTTTTACAAGTTTAAAATATTCTAACTTGTAACTATTTAAAAAAATTAGAAATGTGCTGAAAAGTGACAACTGTAAGGTATTTTATAAAAGTACTTCTGTTTCTTTGATAATCTTGGATACAAATTTTGATTTGCTACAATTTTCAACAAGGTAACAGTAAGAAGAACAGTGAAACTGTACAACTTTGACATTTTGGACCACTCTATATACAAGAAGCATAATAAATTCTAATTCAAACTTTTTCAAAATGGTGAGTGAATAGAGCTAGTTTACGTAAAAATTAGCTTCTTGTTTAAAAAAAAAAATCTTTAAAAAATTATCCCTACCCTTTCCCCCTCTAAAAGTGTCATTTTGGGTTATTTTTACATGTTAATAATTATTTTCCTGAATTCTTTGGGATCGTAATATGGGAGTTTTCTTTAAATGAAAAAGGTAGGTTTCTCTCCTTTCAGCCATTATACACTGTGGACAAGTGGTTTGCTCCACCCTGTATACAACTCTGACATAATTAATGCTTAGTGATATTTTGTTAACGGACAATATCAATTAACACAGTCAAACTCTAAACTATAGGAGGCGCACATCAAAGAGGGATGCTAAGGATTAAAATTAAATACTATGAAATCAACCATGGTATTTTTAAGAAATATAGATTTATTTAGCAGTATGGAACCTTTGGTATTTAACCTTCTAAACTAGTCAGTTTATCTTAAAACTGTAAGTTGATTTTGCTGATTTGCTGCTGATAACAATAATTCAGAAAGGAGATTTTGGATGCCAATACCCGATAGTTTGGACCGCCAAGGTTCAGGCTAAAACCGCCAAAATCCAATTGATTAGCCGTTTAGAAAAAGATCATTTTAACTTTATTTACAAGCTTTTAAAAGATAATTCAGTTGTCCATGAGACTAATGACCTTGGTATCACTAATGACCTTGACACAACTGTTTTTAGTTATTTCAATCTTTTTTTGTACTTCACACTTATATAAGACTTTATTGTCAATCTATTTAAAAACTCTTTAATTTTGTAAAGAGTATGAAATGACATCAATGATTCAATGATAAGTATAGATTTAAGTATCAATTTAATCAATTTAAAATATTTCAGATGGATACATTTTTTGTACAGGTGTTTTGGTCTCAAGAGATTATTTTACGTAAATATCTTTTTTTTTTTAGTATAAGCCATGTAATTAATGGTCAAATACATTATATACAAGATGCTCTTTTAACACTTTTACTGGCAACAAAGTCATTTGACACGTCGCGCATGGAATTCTATAGACTGCTGACGTCTTTGACAGTGCCAACTATTACAGTAATAAAAATGCATTTGAACGTATTTGGACTTTGGCATTGATAGTCATTCGCTATTTCCATGTCATTATTTCAAACTCTATGGATTATGATCTATGAAATGATGTTGGCAGTTATCCTGAATATCAGAAAAAAAACATGGTTTGATTACGAACTCTGCGTTGCGTTGTCCCATTGCATAAGCATTTGTTTATAAATAGGAAGAACTAAAGAAAATAGTAAGTCCCACAGTTTTCTTATAATTGATTAAAAAGTTATATTTGTTTAAAAAACATTGAAACATGCGGCAGTGTAAGGAAGGTATCAAAAATAGGAGGTAGCAGTGAAAGTTTTAACTTATGCTAATCAATAGCCAATCTTAAGAGCAGCGCAACATTCTCTTTAACAACATTGGCTGCTAAAAATCCCTATATATGCTGAAATTTTTTTAATATATTGTTACTTACTTTTGGATGAAATATGATAGAAATGTATGAAAATTACTTATCAGTCTAAAAAATTATCACTCTCTACCATATTGGGAATGCGGTAACTGTGGTTACCGCCAGCTCTTGGTGACAGTCTTCCTTGCCAGTTGGTAACTATTTACTGCTCATACTAGGGAATGCTCTTTTATGGCAGTGGGAATATTCCAAATGAATACATCGTAGCTAAATGAACTGTATTTTATTCGTTTTAGACAAACATAAAAAATATTTATATGTAAATGTGTAAACCAAAATAAATGTAAAAGTTTATATAAATATGAAAAAGTTCATATACATCTCTACTAACTCACTCAAATTCAGTTATTATTTATAAGTATGTGGTGAGTAATTATAACAAAATATATTTAAATGTTTACTTGAAATGATGCAAAAAATATTGTAGTAGATAACTTTATAAAAATGTAAAAAAAGAAGAAATAAGTTTACTAAAATAAAATATTGATACAAATGTGTATATACATCCTAACCAACCCACCCAAAAGATGTTTATTATTTATAAATATGTGGTGAAAAACGGAAATTTTTTATCTCATTATTTGAAAAAAAAAACACACCATCTCCACAATCCCTTTTTGTTTGTCATTATTCATTGTTTGTCTTATTGGTCAAAACAATAAGGCACACACAAACCAGGTTGTTCATCACACTGCAAACAATTTCATACCTCTTGTTTCACAATTCCCTGTGCACTACAAACTCAGCATCTTTTATTTCTTAACCTTTTCCCATGTTTTGTTTCTCTTCTATCTTGGAAGGTACGTGGTTAACACTCTTCCTCTTCAATGGCTTTGGAGGTGCGGGAGGTTTCGGTTGGAGACAGTCAACAACTGCTAGATGAAAATAATTTTTTGTTAATTACAAGAAATTCGCATTTCGTTGAAGTGGTAGTGGGCGTTCATCATTAGCATCTGCAACACGTGAATACAAATCTTCTTGTACCAGCGTATGGATTTCCTCTCACAGGGATAATAGACCATCATCTGGTCACTTCGGTCAAATCCTTCATAAAGCGATTATATTTCACGATTGGCAGAGGCTTCTTCCTTTCAAGTTGGTTGCTGTTGATTGAAGTCACTATTTCATTAATGTGTTCTGTGGAACACTCTTTTACCCTCCATTTAGCTACCAATACACTTTTGGCGTAGCGTGGACAACTGAGCTGACAACACCCGTTGAAATGTACTTTCTATCCAATCTGTGCTGCACGTATTTCTTCTCTAAAGAGTGGAGGCGAGAGAAAAACTGTTATAATAATTGTCCATGTAAAGGCTGTGTCCGCAATTTAGTTTTCCTTGCATTAGTTTTAGTACAATGTTAGCCGCATGTTCCTTGCTACCAAAATCATCAAGTACACCATAATACATAAAGAACTTTATCAAACAATGGGGATTGCACGGACTGTATAGTTTGATTCCATGTTTGTGTCTTTTTCCGTTTATGTATTGGCGGAAATACAGTTGACCACGCCAAAGTACCATGCCCTCATCAATATACACATTTTGTTGTGGGTAGTACACAGACTTCATGTTCTCATTGAATTAATCAATAAGGAACTGGACTTTAGATGAGCGATTAGATGGATCAGGATGGCTTTCTAAATTCAAGCAACGTAAGATAATCAAAAGTTGGTCTTGTGACATGGAGTTTGGGAAACAAGAAGAAAACAACTTATTCGTTTTCCAATATTCTTGGAGTGTGGGCATTTGTATAATGCCCACGTGTAAAAAGACCAAGAAAAACCAACAACTCTTCAATAGATAGGTCTTTCCACTTACCAACTCGAGAGCCGGGTACATTATGGGTCCCACAAAAAAAAACTCAAGTGCGTACGTTGCCTTAACAATTCCCTCTAAAAAAAACTATAACCACAAGCAGTGTGAAAAAACTTTAGAGATTTGTCATCTGGCTAAAGGAACTAAAATTCCTTCCTGTCTAGGAAAGGGTACACCTTTCATTCCAATCCGGTTGTGAGCTCTCCATTGGGTGGGTTGGTCTTGTAATCAGGATCCTCAACTTCCGAGTCTGTGTGGTACTCCACATCGTCCATATTGTCATTCTCAATGTCTGAACTCAATACTGGCTCTGTTGTACGCTTAGAACTTGGTTGTTGTACACCATGTGGTCCCGGGGGGTTAGATCCATTGTGTTGCACAATCACTTACTACTGTAAAAACTTTAAAAATCATTAAAAAGTCTAATGTAAAAACGAAGTGCATAAAAATGCGGGAAAAGTACCCCCCGAGGAGCAAGAAATACAGCGGTGTGTGTGATAGCTCAAGTGCTGGCTGCACACTGACCTCATTTCAGAACAAAGGCTCTGTGGTAACCATAGTTACTGCCCGCAGCTAATGTGTTAAAATGAAATCAAGCTATGTGCTAGTGTGAGTGTAATTTATTTGTTTGTTGAAGCAGCAGCCAAACTCATAGGTGAGGGTAGAAGTTCAAGTTCTCACAGCCAGCTGAGGTGTCTGACAGCTAATCATTATATGAAAGGCCTACTGGAAGTCCAACCTCTGCACTTCACCTGCCACGCTACCAGCGATGGAACGAAGCTGGAGAAAATGGATTCAGGTCTATAGATAAATATTTCTCAACGTACAAGCCATAAAAATATTTTTGTAAGGCTCAAGACTCTTAACCCTGAATCTGGCATTGCCCGATATCGGATCTTTTAATGTGACTTATGTTTTATCGATATTATATCTAAAAAAGATATACTCAAAAGTATCATTATTGGTATTAGTCAAAAGATAAATGTTTGTTTTACGTAAATAATACATTTTTTGATAAATTTAATATTCTGTTATGTTTTTAACTATTTCTTAACATTCTCTTGTACTATATGCTGCATGCTTTGTGATAAATCAGCGGATTCATTCATCTATTGTTTTTATTGTTATTTATTAATATTATTTATTTATTTTTATATTTGTTTGATGTGGTGTTGATATGAGCATGTGTTTTAGTGAGCTGTCACTGTTATGATAATATATTGCAGTTTTGGAAATTGCAATCTGGTGATCAGAAAACTTATCTAGTGTTTTTTTTGTGCTTTAGTAACATTTATTTATAAACTATTATAGGCTAAAAGTAAAGTTGGCTGAAAAATAGTCCTTCTGGCTCAGGTGCAAGAAGTCAATAGATTTGTGACAGCTAAAATATTGATAATTTATTTCTGATGGAATTTTTATCTACTTGTCTCAAGAACCATTTGAGGTACAAAATAAATTATATATACCACAAAGCTGAAGAAATGTTATATCTATTCAAAAACCCCTTTCATTTTCTCTAGATCTATAAATAGCAGAATTTTGGATTTTTTTAATTTGAAAGGCTGTCATATTGGAATGAAAAAAGTGTATCAAACTGGCCAAGATATTTATAAAAAAATAATTATATTAATTTTAAATTTATTTGAGTATTTTGTTCCCTAGTTCTTAGAAATAGAAAAACTCGTATGCACAATTTACATGTTAACAAAATGTTTGGTAAATGTTACAAGCATTTCAGAAGACTTTTTGTTTTTCTCTAGCTCTATAAATAACGGAGTGAATTCTTTAAAAGTTTTCAGGGGTTAGATATGTATAGGTCTAAGATCATTGTTTGCACAAAACTAAAACATGTTTTGGCCTCTTTTGAGACAGCTATTATTTCCACAAACCGCATTATACAGCATAACCCACACTTCTATATACTGGCATTACATAATTGTACTTATCAAAAAATAAACTTTTGTATACATCTTAATAGAAATTTGCTGCCTAACTTAACCCTTTCCACGCGGCAAACGGATATATCCGTTAGGCCTAATTTTGACCGAAACGAGGTAAACGGGTATATCTTTCAAAGTCTATTTTGTGTTATTTAATAAATTGTAGTTGCCGTGGAATCCGCTAGAGTTCAAGGGAGTGTTGAACACTTGTTCTGAAAAGCAGATGTTACAGTTTGAACCTCATTGGCGCGTCACATTGGTGGGAGGGCGTGGCTTTGTCCCTCGTGGCGTGATTTAACCCCAGTCTGCGGTGAACCATTACGCGGTAAACAGATATATCCCGGCAAGGCATATTTTAGTGTTTAACGCTGTTTTGCCATATTTCCTTATTTACTGTTTGTGTTCCTGTTGTATTTAGCATTATATTATCTTTTTATTTCGTTATTACTTTATTTGTTGTGTCATTATAGGCCTATATTGTTCTATGCAATGGCAAATCCTGACGATGTTTTGTAAAATTTGAAAATTTGTTAAAAAATATAGGGATCTGATTATTTTGTGATACTGTATTATTTTTTATTTCTAATAGCCACCACTAACTAAAAAAAATTAGAGTTGGGTAAATGTAAAAAAAATTTAAAGTTAATTACGCGTTATGAGTCAAAAGTGAAAGATAAATTCCACGTGGGAAGGGTTAACAGCCTTTGCAACATGGACCTTTTGACTATCATCGACATTGTGGTACTGATCAAGATGCCTCTTTAGTTACAAGAACACATGGTAATCACTGGGCACAAGATCGTGGCTTTATGAAGATGACAAATTGTTCTCAGCCAAATTATTCATGAAGCTCTTACATAATGAGAGAATGTCTTCAACACTGCTTGATAAATGAGGGTATTGTCTGGGTGTTTCATAAAAAAATAAAAGTTGACCATTAGATTGAAAAATAATAGCCATCTTAAATTTGGTATATATGTATTTTTATCACTAAGAAACAAGTGGGGGAACATCCTGTATGTATTGTACCTAATAAGTAGTGGAAAATTATCTATATTTAATATTTGCAGTGATAGGTTATAATCAATTTTCAAAATATGTTTCACAGGGGGGGCAGGTGGGCCATTAATAAACTACTTTGAAGCTCCACCTATTTCTCCAATATCTCCAATACTGACCAATCAGGTGGCCAGTAACGGACCAAAGAAGATAGTTGAAAATGATATCGTAAGTATGTAAATCATTTACTGCCAAATATGTTGGATTTAAACATTCAAGTCTCGTTAGGTATGGCTTACTGCAGGAATTTTTCAGATTTGTTTTTTAGAACAGTTTGTTTTGATGTGTTTACAAACATGTACATTAACTCTAAATAGGCTTTATCAATTTTAACATATAATAAAGTAGTTTGTTTTACTTTCATTTTTAAAGAAATTACATTATTAACATATAGATTGATTTTTTTAAATTTTGCTAATCACCATCAACCAATAGTCTTTCTGTTACTAACCAGGAGCATAGTGACTTTGTTGTTCTGATTATTAGAAAAGTATGGTGAAAGTGTTACAATATTATAAGATAGATACCATTTAATCTTCTGTTAACTTGGAAATGAGATCTTTACTACAATGAACATGGCTGTGCATTACTGCTACAGCAATAGCCTTGTGATTAATGAATCTAAAATCCAATAGATTATAATGGGCAACACAAAGGATCAGACAGTCGACTTTCCAAATGTTCCGGTGGCTGCCAAAGAAGCAAGATGATTGTGAATAGCAATTGATTAAGGTCTGAATGAACTTGGACAACACTCACATAGACAAATTACTCAGTAGATTGTACAGTCAAGTTTAAAATGCTTTAAGATTTCTTAGTTTTTATTGTATAGCTTATAAAAGTGTGTCTTGAAGTAACTTAAATTCTTTTAAATATTTTTATTTTCAGTAAAATTATTGAGTTCCTCATTTTTCAGGGAGGTGGCCAATAAAAAAACAAAATTTGCTTTAAATAGGGATAGTTTGGTTCCACTTCTGTTTATAGCATTGTTTATAACTGAGAACTACTAGTAAAAATGTCAACTTAGAACAGTGATATAATTATTTAAAAAGAATTATACTTTATAAGCTAGCGTATGCTTTTCCTCTTACCATCTCAAAAATGATGTTAAACAATCTAAAGAAACTAAGCATCAATTACATTAGGTCACTTTACTATCTACTAGCCAAACCAGTGAGCTAGAGAGTGCACTAGTTGTCTACTACACTCAAAGGTTCCCACTCACTAACAAAACAACTCCTGCCATAACCACTTCCATGTTCGACACTAGATTGATTCGACTAGCCGACTCTCTAAGAGCATGATTACACTTGACTAGTTGGCAAAACACATGCTAGTTTACTAATGACCTTGGTCAAAAGTTTGGTGAGTAGGACGTCTTTCAATTTTTCCCCCATCTTTTTTACAATCAACTAGTCCAGTTTGTAAACAATCTTACATAGTTACATTGATGTAGTTTACTATCAACTAGCTAACTCTCCGGCTAGTAAATAATAAACTGGCCTATTGTAATCAATGGTTTAAGATTATTTATAACAGTAAAACATAACTTGCCATCTTAATCTCAATACTTATTATAAGTATAAATATTGAGATAAAATATATTTTTTTTTCATTATATATATATAAACTCATACACGCCATGTAAGAGATCCAGGTCTGGATCCCGGCAAAGCAAGTCATTTTGCGATTCAATGTTTATTTAAAAAAATGTGTATATATATGAATAAATTAAATCAAAGTATATAATAGAATAGCAAATTACACTTTCCTGTATTTTCACAGTATCTTTTATCGATGTACTCGTTTAATAACTAAGGGATCAATGATATGCGAACGAATTTCGTTGTGACTGTTGATAGCAGTTGATAGACCGTTGAATAAGTTGTAATTTAAACTACAGCCTTCTGCTGCCTTCCTTCTGTTAATTTATCTGTAGCCACAGAGGACTAAATAGTAGTGGATAACTTTATTTAGTGTCAGTGCAGTTAACCCTTAAAGCGCTAATTTAAATTACTGTCAAACGCTAAGACATAAAAAAATATGTTTTTAAATTTCCCAATGCTAATTTTTGTTTCATATTCCTTGGTATATACCTTTATAAGAAAAAATAATAAACATGTATTATTACATATTTTTGAGAATTTTATACGCACGAAAACATTTGAAATTTTGAATAAACTGCATTGCAGGATAATGTACATAGGAACACTACTTGCCAGATTACATTACATTTATACAGGTTATTTATAATGAGTAAATTGTAACTGAACTTTCTGTATAATTAGTAAATAAAAATAAATAAGTTCAGTATAAGATTTTGAAATGTAATAATATGAAATTCAACACAAACTTATTTATACGATAGCCTACAAGGGAAATGAAACAAATGTTGTACTTATAAACCTTATTTATTTATAATAAATAAACTGGACTTGTATGGTGAAACTGGTATGAAATGCAAAACAAATAATTAAAAAAAAGTATTACACATAATATACAAAAAATGTGCTCATTCGTCAAAACTTGGATCATCTGGATTAGCCATTATAACAAAAAATTATACTAAATGTTAGTAAAAACAAACTAAAACACTATTAGAATAACAACAGACTGATTCAAAACACTTTGTTTAACAATATAACCAACACACACGTAGTTAAACAGCTGAATGAAACGAACGCGTCTGTAGGCATATGCCGCGTCACAGGCCATACAAAAAATGGCAGCAATTGCTTTCAACCCGAGTAGATACCGTCAACGTCCACCAACGGTGACAAAGCGTTTTGTCTAGTCAAGACAGTCGAAAGGAACATCGACCTGCTCTCTTACGGAACAACTGATTTTAACAACTGATTCTTCGCCAAACGTAAAGCTTTTGCGTTTGTAGACGTTATCCGCGTTTAAAGCAGTTCCGCGTCTATAGGCGTTAGCCGCGTTAATTACCAAATTAAACATTTACTTTATGTATTAAGAGTATGATTTTTGTGTGTAATATATTATCTGAAAGCAAATGCTGAATATTTAAGACATAATAATTAATGACTTTAATTTATAGTTGCATTCTGGAAGTAACTGTTATAGGTATGATTGGTATTAATTCCAATGTCTTCCTAAAAACATTAATTTATAACACTTTGATAATTTACTAACCCAGTTTTCAACCTTTGAATCAGCATTCTGGTGTATCAGTTGTCAAACAGGGTAATATGCTTAGACCAACAATATTTCTGTGTTATTGAAATAGTCACCTCCTCTAATTCTATTCTGAATAAGTTTGAGGTTAGGTTTGGAGGAATCTTATTTTCTATGTTTATTGTGTTTAACACATTCACTGCTAAGCATTTGAGTATTAGCGAAACCCCGGTGCCTATTTTTTTTTTATTTGTTTAATTGGAAGATATAACTTGCAGAAGTGATATAAAAGTATAAAAGATTATGTTAGATCGATATTTATACATTTGTTTGACATCATTATTCTGTGGGACCAATGGGTCCTGTCAGCATGGACCAATGCCCATTGAACCTGAAAATGACATTTATTATGAGAACTGTTGTATTATTTAGGAGTGTACTCTTAACCTTATGGCTGTTGATGATAGTATAGACAAGAAGTTAGGCATTATGTTCCCAAGACTCCTAAAATTATGTAATAGGTTGCGGGACTGATGGGTCCCGTTGTCCTGGCTGCGGGGCTTCGAAGATTTATACATGAGTTCACACTCAAAAACAAGTTAATTTTCACTGAAAGGCACTAATAGTATATCATTTTATAATTTACAACCATTCCCTCCCTTCTTTGTAGTTTTTAACACGTCTTATTTACAATATGTACATCACACCAAACACTTTTTGTAACTGTGCATTTTATTCTGCGTGCCACTTGTGAAAACAAGCAAGTGCACACAAAGCAGGTTTTTGAGGGCACTGACCACAGAAATATATTGTTCTTGTTTCCTTGCCATTCTTAGCACAAACAAGACATCTTCTGCGTGACACACGTGAATTGTCAGGGGTCTTCTTTGTCATCTTTGAAAGAACATGACTTGTAGTTCCTGATGGTCTGGGGCCTGTAGGAGGCTCAATTTTAGGAGGAAGCAGTTGATTTATAACTGAAAGCCTGAAGTCATACAGATTTGTTCTTGTTACATTTGAGAAGTTGTACAAGTGGAATGAATTAATCATTAGCATGTGCATGATGTATATAAAGACCATCTTACTGACTTATGCTCACATGGATAATATGCCAATAGCTGGTCATGTCGGTCTACTCCTTTCATATGTGCATTATAGTGTATGATGGGCAGTGGTTTCAATCGTTGTTCTCCTTGTTTAGTCAGGGAAACAGCCATGGTGTTCTCATGCTGTGTTGAAATATATGAAACAAGGTGTTTGTCTCGCCATTTGCTAATCATTACACCATTGGCATATCTGGCAATTGTCTCACCTTTTACAAGTTTTGCACTTTTCACATCTCGTGGTGTATGTTGACGTTCTATTCTGATTCTGTGTAGTAGGTATCATGTGCTAATAGCTGAGAAGCCAAAACAAAACTATTAAAGTAATTGTCCATAAACAATGCGTGGCCATGCTCAAGATAGTTATTCATCAGATGAAACACCACTTTTCCTGCATGGTCTTTACCTGATAATTCTCCACTTTTACCTTGGTATACTGTAAATTGAATGTACATCCCACCAAGCTCACAAAGTGAGTATAGCTTTATGCCATACTTTTGGCACTTCCCTTTTATATATTGCCTAAAATAAAGGCGACCTCTCCACAAAATTGTCCCTTCATCGAGAGAGAGCTCACGAGAAGGACAATAGACATTAGCCATCTTAGTATTGAAATAAGAAAGTAAGAACCTAATTTTGTGCAAACGGTCTGTCTCAGCCAGAACATGATCATTTTTGCAAAAGTGAATTACTCTTAAAATCAATAAAAACCGGTCTCTGCTCATAAATTCCTTAAAAATCTGTATATTAAATAGTCTGTTGGTTTTCCAATAATCATTGAAGCGATTGAGTCTGATCGTTCCCATGTGGTAAATTATGCCATTACAAATTTTTAACTCAGAAACGGTTAGATCTTTCCAGCTATTGATGCGATATGAGGGACCAAGATCAGGTTTTCCAAAAACTTCCCAAGCATATTGGTTGGTGAATGTTACTATGTTTTCAAGGAAAATAACATCCACTAACAAACTGAACCAATCAAAAGGAGAATTTTGTCCTGGTATTTCTGTCAGCAACTCATTAGTTTTTGAAAACTGAATGGAACGCATACCTGCAGTATGTACACTCCAATCGGGATTGTATTCAACAGCATCATCAGTTTCTAACTCACCGTCATCATCATCAAAATCGTCTATAGCATCCATTTGTGCCGGGTCTACTCACAGGGTCACTGTCATGGCCACCAGACGCTTCCGATTCACTTGTTGTATCATCACGAATCATTGGTAATGTATTGCAAACTATATCGGGGTCTCTAGATGTCCCAGCCATTGTTTATTTTGCTAACAACAATCACGAAATAATAGCAAACACAGCACTAAATACAACTATAACACACAACACACACAACTATAATTAGCTGAACCGAGAAACTATGCACACTAGTACAAAAAACAAAACCGGCCCAACACGCTCACTATCAGAAAAGGCCTCGTTGCAATGCTGCCAAAATAGTGCTGAGAGCAAAACAACAATGCCAGCGGGCCCGGTAGGTCCCACACACGCACCCGTGAATGGTGCCGAGACGCTCGGGTGGGACCGAGTGGTCCCGTTTAGCACTGAATGTGTTAATGAGGTATTTCTACAAATAAAGTGCATTAACACTGTACTGTGGTAATGGCACATGCTAAATTGTAATATATTCATTTCGTTATTGTTTTGAATTAAATTGTTATTAACTACTGCTAGGTTTGCATACATTTATGTTTTTATTTGGATTTTTAGCTGACACCTACAAAAATCAAGTTTGGTTCAGCTATTTTGTAGGCACTGATAAAGTGACTTGCAAATGACCATATACTTTAAAAAAATTATGGCAGCTGCTTTCACATGTAGGTGCACCTTATTTGTGCGTGCGCATTACATTTATATCCACATGCTGTGTCTCGCATTGTAAGTTGAACGTCAATAAAAGAGTAGCACTGATTTTTTATTTATTTTTTCACATAACACGTAATCTAATTTGCTTTCCAATGGTCACATTCATATAAATTTATGCATTTATACACATTCACATAATAAGAAAATACAGATTTTCATGTATGCTGTGTTTACCACAATTCTGATAGTATAGACATCTGTATGCCGTGCTTTAAGGGTTAAAAACCCACATAAACACAGTTCACAAATAAACACATGTATTTTCAAGTTGCTTGAAGTGGAAAATTGAATGAGTGCATAGACGTGTCGACAGAATGCGTAGAGCGATTAACATTATGTTAATCATTCTACTGGATCAAGACCCGCTATCATTACCAGCAGGTATTGTTCTGGGTCATTATTTGTGTGAATGTATTTGTGAACTTTATTTATGTGGTTTTTAAAATGATTTAAGGATACCACTCTGAACCGCATTCCTGATAAACAATTGAACTGAAACGTGTACAAATTCTCTGCATAACTAGCAGTAATGACATTTGATAGAAAGTAAGGACCTGTTTTTGGTTGATTTGTTCAGGGCGAACAATATGTTCCTGATTAATAACTGAATTGATGAGCCTTATTTCATTTGTCTATTATAGTGCAGTCATTGAAGCATTATTGCTCCGAATTTTTTTACTGTGAACCGAATTGCATAAAATTTTGGAATTAGGTTCATCTTACCCTTAACTTCAAAAGTGAAAATGATTTGAACTCCGCAACCACCCTGGGGGTGGTTGCCACCCCTTCTCGGGGGTGAATTTATTTTTTTTCAAATAACCTCGGATATCGATAGAAGGCCTAATTTTAAGCAAAAAATCATCTATAACGTTTTTCGAAAAATCCAATACTTTTCAAGTTATTGGCAATTGAAAATTCACAATTTTTTACGTTTTTCATCGGTTTTTTGCAAATATCTCCAAAAATATACGTTTTATCGCAAATTGTATAAAGAACACAATTGTAGCAGGTACAACAATGAACCATTTGGTTTTTTGTAAAGTACTCTAAGTGCAATATTAAGCTAGATATTAAGAATCAAAGCCGTTTTTTATTTTGTCTGAAATTTAATCGATGTGGTCAATGCCATCTAGCGGCGAGCAGATGCATTTTAGGCATTATAATAAAAAAGAGTTTTATAGTGCTTGAAATAAGCTTTAAAATGAGCACTATTAAAAGTCTTTTGCACGTAAAATAAGTGAGCTGTATTGCAAATAAGAGGACCATCTAATGTTTTTTCTTTTAAATCAATGGGTTTCATAAGTGCTATTTCCACCAAAATTAAAATTAATCGTATTCCGCCTAGAATCTACTTTATTATGAAGATTTTGATAGATTTTATCAGTTTGGCTGCTTCAGGACACATATTTTTCAAAAACGTCACGATTAAAAAAAGATTCAAATTTTTTTTTAAACACCTTTTTTCATAATATCTAAAAAAATGACGACATATACGTATAAAAGTGTAGGGATGAAAAATGTAGGTATATTTCTGACAAACAATTTGGATTTTTAGATTTTTCTGTCAAACAAAAATTGACGGAAATATGATTGTTTAAAGAGCGCGTGGCAGCGCAATCACAGCCTCTCTTAAGCCCTTTAACCCTTCACCGTTTGAGAAAAAGGTTTTTTTACTATATATTGCAATGAAGGATGTTGTAGCTCTTTTAATTACCTTTAAAATGGTTTTTTTTAAATTGTGATAGCATGAAAATTGAAGGAGTTATGGTCAAAAAACTTATATTTTTTTCTGCTTAGTAACTGAAAATTTCGGACTGTGAATATTTGGAGCAATGTGAAAGTACGCAGTATAATAGAGATCCAAAACTATTGTAATGTGTATATATATATATACATAATATGGCTCATATATTTTGGAAACGTAGGCATGAATACATACCAACGTTCTTATATGTATATATAACACATTTGAGTGAATTTTATAAAATTTGTTAATATATTATTCAATAAATGGCAATTTTTTTACTCTAAATTAAATTATTTTGAAATATGTAATCATATATATTTACTGTTTTAATTTAGGGGTAGTTTTAAGGGTAGAAAAGCTTAAGAATATGATAATCATTTTCGAGAGTGTGGAATAATATTTAAATCCTTTTCATTTTATCAAAACAACTTTGTAACAATTTTTTATCAAGAGGTAGATTTCAAGGGTTGAAAGGGGGTTAAAAATTTGATAATTATTATAGAGAATATAAAATATTACTTACTCTATACTTACATCTTTTTATGTCATACCAAAGTATTTTTTTGTGATTTTTTCAATTTAGGGGTTGTTTGCAAGGGTTGTAAGATTTTCAAGGGGTTTGAAAATGATTTTAATATGAGGTAATTGTGTTATAAAACACTTTACAATTTCACCACTTACTATTAAACATGTTTTGTAGCGATAAAATGGCTCAATGTCGATTTTTCCATTAAGGGGTTGTTTACACCCCTTAAAAATAATAGGCGGAGTTTCAGATCATTTTCACTTTTGAAGTTAAGGGTAAGATGAGCCTAATTCCAAAATTTCATGCAAATCGGTTCACAGTAAAAAAATTCGGAGGTAAGACCGTATTTTTCGCTTCAATGACTGCACTATTATTTTAATATCGGAGTATATGCATGATAAGCATTATTTAATTTAATAGATATGCATTGTTAATTACTACATACCATTGATACTAATTATCATTTCATTATGTTCAATATGTGAGGAAATATCTGAACTTAGTCTCGTAGCAGGACCCTTAAGTTATCATTCTAAAACTTTAATCACCATCTCAATAGGCAAAGCATATATATTGAGTGTGTGCCAATATGGATTTAGATCAGACAAGAATATTAATGATGTATTGTTTGACGTAAATAAGGAATTGAACGACAATATCTCAAAAAATAATAGGTGTTTACTCATATTTTTAGATTTAAAAAAGCGTTTGACTCAGTTGATCGCACAATCTTGCTACAAAAAATGGAAATGATAGGAATCTGCGGTACTGCTCTAGCGTGGTTCACTAGCTACTTGAATGACAGGAAGCAGGTTGTGTCTATATGCGGAGAAACTAGCGATCCACAAAGTGTAGACTACGGGGTAATACAAGGCAGCACATTAGGCCCAATTTTGTTTCTAATATATATCAACAATATTGCAAAAATTCAGTTACAAGGCAAACTTTTTCTGTTCGCAGATGACAGTTTAATATTTATTTCAGGAAGGAGTTGGCTAGAAGCACAGGCCAAAGCATTGAGTGATTTGATGAATATAAAACTGTGGTTGGATCAAAATATTCTTTCATTAAACATTTTAAAAACAAAATTTATGCCAATCTCTTTAAGCATTAACTCAGAATGCCCATTCCATGAATTGAAAATTCATAATAGTGGAACGTACACAAATTTAATATGTGATTGTAAGAGTATAGTGTCCTATAAGTATTTAGGTGTGGTTTTCGATCATCGTTTAAAGTGGACGGAACATGTAGCTTATTTGCAAAACAAAGTCAGAAAATACATTTATGCATTCAGAAGATTAAGTGACATTTTAAGTGACAAAGAAATTAAAACTGCGTATTTTGCTTACGTACAGTCTCTATTATCATTTGGAAACATTGCATGGGGAGGAGCTCGAAAATCGATCCTTAAACCTCTTTTTGTTATTCAGAAAAGTATTTTAAAAGCAGGGTTTAGGAAAAGCAAGAGATATCAACTTACAATCTTTTTCATGAAACATCAATTCTTTCCTTGCGCCAGTTGTATATAAAAAGTATATTAACAAACATATATAAACATTTTTCTTCACTTTTCTCCTTAACGTCACATTCTTATAATACCAGGCACTCTAATAGAGTGGGGATCTCTGTAATACCATTAATTAAGTCATATTCAAATACTAACTCATTTTATATATCTCAGACCTTATTTAGAAATATATGTAACAAATTTAGTAATTTTTCTTTATTCGAAACCTTGTCTATTGAAATATTTAAACATAAAGTTAAAAGTTTTCTACTGCATATTGGACTTGAGGAGGCCGAGGCCTTGTTACTGTCCGAGTGTGGGCGGTCATGACCATTTCTTGTACCAACTGTTTATTTACTCATGATTATAATTTACCTACGACTAACTGCTACAGTAGACATTACTGAATACTACATTATCTCCCCCTTCATTCCCACCTTCGGCTGTAAACTTGAAAAATAACCTGTTGACAGGTACTGGAATACACTGATGGCAATGAACATTGTATTTAATAGAGACTGCAGTAGCTTTGGGTAGAGATATATCAGTGCTACATTCCTGGGATATAAGTTTGTATATACATACTAGGTATTAAAAATACGACTCTAGCCTACGCACAGGCTGCTTGCCCATGTAGGCTAATTTCCATACGCTATGTATAATACTTTTAGTGATTTATTGTTCGTATATTAATTATCAATTTATATATTGATACTAATTGTAATAGTATTGTAATTATAATGGAAAATAAAATTTCTTTCATTTCTTTCTTTCATTTCATTTAATTTCATATTCAGTCACTATTTGGTTACATAAAAATAAATTTATAATTAAACAGTTTATGTACCTTTTGTTTTAATATGACCTACAAATTAGTGAATGAGGTTAACGATGGTAATATTTGTATTATATATATAAATATATATATTTACATTGAATAGCAAAAACTTCTTAGTAAAAGAAAAATACTGCTAAAAATTATTCGGGCTGATATGTAGAAGTGAATGTGCTCCTGTACAGGACCGTGTGCCATGGCAGCAACTAGTGATGACACCACCGCAGCACATGCTGGTGATAGAAAGGATGCACTCGGGGGCTCGCAGGTTCGTCGTGTTAGATCTGGGTTATCCGGTCCTGCTCACTGACCTGTTCGTGCCGGCGTGTCCTGACCTGCTCAGCCTGTCCATCGACCTGTGGACGGTCTCGGAGGAGCAGGATGCGCAGAGGCTCGTCGTTGCACCGGACATCACCACCAAGACGCTCATCATGAATGATATCCACCCACCACCCGTTGTTAGATTTATCAAGGTATAGTGCTGATACTCATAAAAATAATAATGTATTACATTATATGTTTTGTAATTTTTAAAGAAACTCTTATTAATGATATAAAAAAAACACTCTCAAATGGGTTTAAAATTTGTTGATTGTCGATTGTATTGTTATATTCAAACAAACTACCGGGTGCTTCATAAAAATGTATACGCACTTTAAACTATCGTAGTTTTTCCCGCTCTACAAGGCTAATGTTATATTTCTTCGCCAGGTGGCAGCATAATCGTCCCTTTATGTTATATTGTTAGTTGGAATTTGTAATATCAACATGGCGGACGTACGTTTGAGTTTTGAAGAAGGTAAGCAGGTTATTAAGTGGTACTGGAAGTTTGAGAATGTAAATGAAGTTCAAAGACAGTGGAGAAGGGATTATGATACAGAACCACCTTCAAGATTAACAATTACACGCATACGAGACAAATTCAAAGTTCATGGAACAGTGTGTGATGTGCATAAAGGTCATTCAGGTCGACCTCGAACAGCTACAAGTGATGAGTCTTCAACGGCAGTCTTGGAACTGTTTCAACGCTCTCCTAACAAATCTTCGGGGCACGTGAAAGTGATGTAAGTGCTAGCAGCGTGCTACGCATTCTGAAGAGAGGCAAGTATCGTGTTTACATCCCAAGGCTGGTGCAACAGCTAAGTGACGACGATCCAGATCGAAGGTTGCAATTTTGTGAATGGGTTCACGAGATGGTGATACGTGAACCGGAATTTATGGGTAGCATCATTTGGTCGGATGAAGCCCAATTCAAACTTAATGGAACTGTCAATAGGCACAATATTGTGTTTACTGGGCTGAAGACAATCCTCACATTACAATTGAAAAAGCTGTAAAATTGCCTGGTGTAAATGTGTGGTGCGGTTTGTCTTTAAGGGGACTCATTGGACCTTTTCGATTTGAAGGTACTGTAACTGGTATTAATTACCTAACAATGCTTGCTGATTCCATATTTCCTGCCATTCGTGCATTATACGGTAACAATAATTTTTATTTTCAACAAGATGGTGCCCCGCCGTACTATCACAGGGACGTACGAGATTACCTGGATCAAAATTTGCCGGGCCAGTGGATAGGACGCAGGGGGCCAATCGAGTTTCCAGCACGCTCTCCAGACATTACACCACTGGATTTCTTCTTATGGGGCACAGTAAAAGATGAGGTGTACAAACGTAAACCACATAACCTAGACATTCTTTGGAATGAGATTCAAGCTGTGTGTAGAGAAATCTCATTGGACGTTTTGATACGATGTACAGAATCAGTGGTGACTCGTACTCGGAATTGTGTTGATGCTGCAGGCCACCAATTTGAATAGTATTAACATTTGTTATTTACGTTTCATTTACATTGGACTTTAAGCTTTCTAATTTCCTGAAATTTTACTTTGTAGAACGGTAAATAAATTTTCTATGGAAGTTCAAAGTGTGTATACATTTTTTTGAAGCACCCAGTATTATTGTATATATGGCAATTTTCAGAATGCAAAAATAGTGACGGGTAAAACCAGAATTTCGTAATCTTAAATCCGACTCTGAATCATGAAAAATCAATTCCCGATTCTCAAATTTTGAATCCCTATCACGTTTTTCAGACTAAGTACGACTTAAACAAAGTCTATCCTATTCAATTTCTGCCATTTTTAAACTTTTGGAGACAGTCCAGTAATATAAAAAGTAATTTAGGAATACCACTCTATATTGTAAAGAGATTTACAGAGGTTCTGAGTAATGGCTATATTTTAGGAAAGTAATGTCTCCTACCTTTTTACTTTAATTTGATAGATTGTAATATGGCTGTATATTTATATCACTTATAAAATGTATTTTAAACTTAAAATATTTAAAAAATTTCTAACCACATGAAATTAATTTAAAAATAATATATTGTATTTTGTAAAAGAAATATTTACAAAACTACAACAATTGTGAAATAAACAAAAATTATTAGGACCTCAAGCAGCATATACCCGCTCATATACACAGTAGACGAGTGGCAATGCAAAATCATGAAATAAATTCTAAGTGTAAGCGAAATGGTATTTACAAAGCATAATAATTTCTTAATCAAGTTATCTATCATTTTAATTTTTAACAAACTGTTTTTTAGTTATCACTCAAAAAAGGTTCAAGATAGATACATGAATTAAATGTAAAAACATTTCTTTTAATGAGACATTTAACATGAGGTACAACGTAATCTACCCTTCCGTTAAAATTTTTTTTAACTGTGCCCATTTTAACTTTTTCTATATATTAAAATTAATTTAAATATTTTTTATAGATATGCAAATCTTATTAAATATGTTCATGTGACATATCATTTTAAAGGGCATTTATTGCAGATTTAAAATATGTTGATTTTACTATTTTCTTTGTGCATTTGTAAAAAATGATCGGTTTTATGTAAAATGCCGTTTTTTATGTATTTATCCATTATTTTGAAACAGTAAAATATTATTGTAAAAAACTTGACCAACATTTTTCTGCGAACTAGAGCTTTTAAAAACAGTGTGCCACATGTTTACATTTGAAAATATTGAAATTCGAATTTGTGACCTCCATTTTTAAGCACAATTGTTCATCAAATTCACTGAAAATATATTAAATAGACTCCCTGTATGTGATTTATGGGGATTGTATTTCGTTCATCTGTTATAGCTGCTCTAATTGTACTCTTAATAAATAGTTAGGACACCTCGCTGACTCACTCTGTCTGTAAAATAAATAAAATAAAGATTAGAAATAATTGTATTAATTTCAAATAGCACATCTATGAGCTATATAATAATAGAATTGTGTAGCTTTTTAGTGATAAGAAATTTTTTTGTTATAACCTTACATCTTTATTCATCCACAGAAGGTTTTACAAAATGATTTATCGTGAAAACTCCTAAAAACTGGCACAAAACTAATTGCATAATATTTGATAATTTATTAAGTTTTAATCATTTTATTTGTTTTGAATGTATTTTTACAGCAAAGTTTTCCTACCAAAGAATTTAGATGGATTGAAGTAGGAGTTTTAGTGAATTACTTTTACTGTTAAAAAGTGCTAAAACAGCATGACTATTTTGAACTTATAACATGGAACCAGATTTAGGGTTATCGCAGTTTATCCATAGATTTAATTTATTAGCCAGCTAAAATAAATTGTTTATTTCATACATATGTATCTTTCACTACTTAATAACTTTTCAGATCACCACGATAGGAAGGTATGGCATGAACACTACCAAGTGTAAAATACCCATTGGTTGCTTCTATGGACATCTTCTCATTCTGCCAGGAGAAGACTATGCAGAAAAAAATACCCGGATAGCCAATAATCCCAATCCGCAGGTACAGCAGTTTAAACATGTAACAATTGTGTGTGTGATGTAAAATTATATATTATAGTTATATGTTTGTGATTGTCTAAAAAAAAATAATTAAACCTGTTATTGTATATTAACACCTAGTGTACCAGACAAAACTTTTTTTGTGTGTTTGAGAAATATAGGAGACTTTACCCAGGTATTACCAAAGAATCCTGATATTATATAGGTTGTTCTGCACTATTTTACATTTTTGCTTGTAACTCCCTTATTTTTAGTTAAAAGTTAATGATTATCTTTTTAATTGTATATAAATAAATTCTGTAGCAGTAAACCTAGTATTTTTTATAACATAAAAATGTAAAAATTTGTAAATAATAAAGTGTGTGTGCTCACAAAAAATGTCTGTACAAACCCATATTTCTAAGATACAGCAGATACAGCATATATAAATATATAGTAGGTGTGAAGATATATATAATCATATAATTATATGATTTCAGTAAAAATACGTTGATGTCACAAAGCATTTTTTTTTTTTTTTTTTTTTTTTTTTTTTTTATATCTATTATTCTGCATTTCTTCAGGCATCTTAATATCAGAACATTAGTACTTAAAGGGTTAAAATGCACAGTTATTTGCTTATACTTTATATTCATGAAAATCTCAACTTGAATATGAATTAAAATTTAAACAGAAAATGTTTTTTTTATATGTAGCTAGTGAACGGTTGTTATTATGTCACAAAGCATTTTTTGTTGTTTTTTTTTTTTTTTTTTGTAAAATATGTATTCTGAGCTCTAAGTATTAATCCTTGTAAATTTTGACTTGTGGCAGCATACTTTACAGTCAAATATTGAATTTGCATGATTATAAAATGAATATATTAGGGTAACTGTGATTTAAAACTACTGAATTTCCAAGTGACTATTGCCTGATGTTGACTCAGAACCAGCTGGGAGTGCTGAATGCTCTGTTTGAAGACATTCAATGTCGTTACTCCTTGGCCTGCTCCAAGCTTCAGGACCTGTTATCCCCTCTGCTGACTGCTGAGATAGCTAACGTCTCACACATGCACCACTGTCTGCGGCGCACTTCAGAGATGCTCAAACCCACAACACTAAAGATTACCACAGCCTATCAGGTAACAATCTTATTCAACAACTAAGGATTTTTTTGAGTTAATTAGGCCCACGAATATTGAGTTATTGATTATGTATTCTTATAAGTCAAGCGGACTATTAGTTTTTATAAGTTAAAAAAAAAAACTTTTAACTTTACAATGTAGATAAGTCATATTATTGACATTACCACATTTGTAAAATGCTATCCAAATAAATCAATAAATGTTATTTTACATCATTAAACTTTTTTAAAGTCAAAATAAAACTTAAAGTTTTGTAATAATACTAGTTGTGAAGTGATTTTCTTTCCAGTTAAGTTTTAAGATTGGGATATATTTTGGTATAGAAAATGTATCCATATATTCTTTATAGACTGAATAAAACTATCATAGTCACACAGTAATCACTTTGAAGGTCAACAACTTTTTTAGACCACTAATTATCTCTTAATAAAGTTGTGATAAATGTAAATAAAAAAATGTTATTCTTGGTTTTTAGTACATCCATTTTATTCTTTAAAAGAATTTTTGACTGTGGAACTGTTAGTTTGTATAGATATAACCTATTTAGTTTAACAATTAGGTTATAAATGTTAATCTCATATGTTTTTTATTCATACAGACTATATTTTTAAATTTACCAATGTTATATAATTCTGTTATTTTAATTTTTGATTCTGCGCTTTACTTGTTATTTATTTATTTTTAATATACCTGTTTGAATATGTTGTTATATTCCTGTTATTTATTTATTTATCTTTTAAAGTAATATTTAAATTGTGGTGTGACTGTTTAACAACTTTGTGTTTTGGGTCAAAGATTTCTTATCTGTACTTCAGCTAGTTTTTATATTTTATACATGACTTGTGTCGATGTTTGTGTAAGCTTTATAGCAATAAACCTATTGTTATTGTTATTGCAGGAATGTGTGACATATCAACATCAACTGAACAGTGTGCGAAGTGTAATGAGGCGACTGGGTGCTCACAAAGAAACCACTGACCCAAAGAACAATCTCTCATTAGCATGCACTGACAAGCTCAGGGTTCTGGGTGAGAACCTCCTAGACCTGCTACTTTACTTGGCCTATGATGTTGGCTTTGTACCAAAGGTAATATAATCCTAACTTTTATATATTTATTGTTTGTTTACTGGTATTTTTTTAAGACATGAAACGTTGAGTTTTTTAGTTATTAGTTCCAGGATTAAAATGTTAAAAATACTCAAATCCAATAATTTATAGTTTTATAATTTAAAATTTAGATTAGTGATAATATAAACTAAATTGCATAATAATAGTTGTAAAAAAGTTTGCACACATTTCTGAGTGTAAAAAACAAGATTTAATTGTATTAATTTATGTCTAATTAAAAATAAAAAATCCTAACCTAATATTTTATTCCATTAAATTTGAATTATTTTTTAAAGATATTCTAAAATAAAATAACATGTTGTTGTTATTGTATTATTAGTTGTAATTGATATCTTATTTTACCTTTTGAACTACAAACATTGATTTCAGTAACATTTGATTCTGTTACATTTTATTTCTTTCATTTAGGGTAAGGTACAAAGTAAATTATTCATAAGCATCACAAAGATACAATTTTATTTTAACAACTTCGATTCAGCCAACAGATGTGTCAAGTCGTTGCAGTCGTAGAAACTGTTCCAATGATTTTTTGTCATTCTTAGGTTGGTTTTAGTTAACAGCTCCATTTGAATGAAACACCATATTCAATTAGTTATGTGTTTAATTGCGACATCAGTGGTTGAAATTCTGTAAATTTTACAAATTTGAGAAATTAAAATACTTCTGTTTTACCTTTTTTTAATTTTAGTTTTTGTTTAATTTCACAATATAAATCGAATATGGGGAATGAAAAAATTCAATATAGTTGGATTGGGAAAACACCTGACTGGGAAAACTGGGAATCAGGGAATAAGCTGGGAATTTAACAGACCGGGGAGAAAACCGGGAATAAGTCGGAAATCTTTCTGAGAAACCGGGAAAATTTAAAAGACAATTTTTCCGTGTCCAAGAATTGATAAAATCAAGATATAATGTGACATCTCCTTGAATCAAGAACTGATTAATCTCCAAACATTGAACGCCTAATCAAAAAGAATTAAACCTTATAAGCAACTGGTGTTATGGGGAAGGTCTACGGATCAACCCATCTAAAACAAATATAACCTTTACCAGAAAAAAGAAAGTTCCAGTTTACACAACCTGTCCTGGAGGGAATCAGCATATTCCAATCAAAAGAAGTGAAATACCTGGGTTTAATCCTGGATGAGAAGCTCACTTGGAACTCCCATATTGAAAACAGAATATCCAAAGCGACAATGGCCCTTGGGGTCTGTAAGAGACTTTTTGGATTTAAATGGGGACTGAAAACCAGAATGATATATTGGATTTACAAAACCATAATAAAACCAATGGTCACATATGCTGCCTTAGTGTGGTGACCGAAAGTAGAACAAACAACAGCTGCTAAAAGGCTACAGAGTCTTCAAAGACTAGCTTGCTTAAGCATCATGAGAGCGATGAGCTCCTGCCCAACACTACCAATTGAAGCGGTCCTAGGATACAATCGTCTAGGGCAGGAGGTGATGAGAACAGCCACTTTAAGTGCAATGAAGCTTCTAAGAACAAAGGTAATAAATGCCTTTACTAGGCCTTAGAAGGCCACATGAAGATATTGTAGGAATTTCCTGAGGCTGAAATGCTAACCAATGTGTCAGATGTAATGGTTAAGAAATACTCCTTTGACAACCCATATACGGTCTCTATCGAAAGTAGGGAGAAATGGATTAAAAAGGAGGCCTACCCTACAAAAGGAGTCCTGAAGTTCTACACAGATGGTTCACGCCTTGATTCTAGGGCAGGATATGGAATACACTGACCAGGAGTTGACATGGCTGTCTGTGCCCCTAGGAAGTGCTACGGTTTTTCAGGTGGAGGTTATGGCAATAGACTCCAAAGGATTAAAATACTTAATACTCTGACAGTCAGGCTGCACTAAAGGCACTTGATACCTGTTCGTTTGATTCAAAACCAGTCTGGAAATGTAAGAATGCTCTAGTTGGGCTGGCAACAAATAACAGGGTAACACTCGGTAGGGACCGGGTCATGAAGGCATTCTCATGGTAATGAAAAAGCAGACATCCTCGCCAAAAAGGGAGCGGAATCCATAATGGTGGGGCCGGAGCCAGGTTGCGGGATAGCCTTCTCCAACAGTAAAGCTCTGGTCAAAGATTGGGAAAAGAGGATAAGAAACATTAATTGGAGTAGAGCGTCAGGATTAAGACCATCCAAAATGTTTATTTCTCCTTACGTTAAAGGGTAGGCTCTCTTAAAGCTCTCTTAGATCAGAATAAGGAGGATATAAGACTAATATTAGGAATGTTGACAGGACATGGCCCCCTAAGGAAACATCTTATGAGGGTATGTTATGTTGGTACATCAAAAGACACAGAGATATAAACTAAGGAGCTTAAAATAGGTGATAGCGATAAATCGTCACTGAATTTCTCACATATCGCTAGTGACAAAATTTGCTAGAGCACCGCAGTTTTGGGCCCTTTTTTTGTAAATACAGCTGTTGATGACTAACCGTCACTGTTGTACTCGGAGTAAGGGTTAAATACAGTATTAAAGTTGTTTGAAAATAGAAGTTGAGTTGGAAATTTTCAACCGGGAAAACTGGAGAAAAACCCAGGAATTTGAAAAGAGGCTTTGACTGGCCACCCTGTTAAATTTTTTTTAATAATAAATACGGAACAAAATTTTACTTTTATAACCCTCCATCTGTTAGACGACTAGGCTTAAGATGCTCCCTAGACCAGTTGTCTCCAAAATACATCCCAGTTTCTGATTTTGTTTTTTGTTGTAATATTTAGTTCGGCCAGTTATGTCTTTGTCAAAAAATAGAAACATTAAAAGTGAGTGCTGCATGTTTAATGAGTGGAGTTTACTACTTTGTCGTTGAAAACAAAAACATTGGTTAAAAAAAAAAAATTATCTATGTTAAAAGAGTATTATATTCACAGGTATTATGGAACAATACATTATATAAGCAAATATGCTCAAATTAATAGGCCAGTTCCTGTGGTGTTTTTAGTCACATATTTAAAATTTAACAAAAATACTTTCTTTCATAATTTTTTCTTTAAGATCACCTAAATATACACAAAAACATTAAAAACTTAACTTGCTGTTTACCACGCTTATTTCCCCTCATATATGAATTATGGTTTATTACCATGGGGTGTCTCTAGACATGTTGATAATGTGTTTATCCTGCAAAAGAAGGCTATCTAGCAGGCATATCTACACGTGCCCATTAAAAACCAGTTTCATTAATCTAAAAATTGTAAAACTTTACAGCCACTTAGATGTAGTATGTTCAATAAAGTCAAAACTTGACAAATTCATGAAGAATCAAATGGTCACAGCTATAAAATAAGACATAAACATGTCATAAAACCTGTACAGCATAGCCTAACTTTGTTTGAATGTTCACCTCTGTACATGGGGCCGAAAGTGTAAAAGTTGCTTATAAATACATATATAATTATTAGAGCAGTATGTTTAAATTGTTGTTTTATTTATTGTTTGTATTTGAATATTTTAATTTAATGTTCTATTATATTGTTCAGCCCAACAAACAAAATTATTAAATACATAGCCCTTAATATAATTTATTATTTTTTAGTGTATAATTTTTTAATTGTTTGTTGCATTTATTACATTTATTGTTATTTCATTTTTATCCATATTTTAATATAGTTTTGTCTTCTAAGTTTCATGACAAATCATCTGTCTTAAAATTATGATGTAATGTGATGCTTAAGAATAAGTAAATAAATAAATAAAATCTATTCTCAATAATTTAATAATTCTAAGGATATGTGGAATTGACATCTGCATTACTGATCCTTGTATTTGCAGACTGCACTTTACTCCCTGTATCAAAAATTCGACCAGCCATTGTGTGAGCAGTTGTTTAACTGGCTGTGTGTGGCTGAGGATACACGGATGCAGCTCTCTGCCTGCACGCTGCTGGTGCGGATGTGTGGACTGCAGCCATGGTGGGGCGATTTCCTAGTCTCCACTCTCACCTCCCTCTACAGCTCCCGCCAGACTAATATCTTCCCCCAAGACAGGTACTGACCTGGAAATATTCACATTAACCTCTTTAATGCCGATTCCCCATATATAGACATTCAAAAAGTGATCGAATGGTGCCAACTTCTCTATATACTTTAGTAATGCTCTGGAAAACTGTTGTCATTATATTAATTTTTTCCATAATTTTAATATGTAAAAGAATTATATGTTACCTTTTATACTACCTAATTTGTTGAATTATAATGTAATGCATTACTTTTGTTATATATAAATTTTTAAAAGAATTTCCTTTTGCAGAATTTAATTTACATACTCAGTGTATAGATTGAAAAATCTTGCACTTCAGATGCATCTCAGGTGCCTTTTTGTACATTTTAAATACTTCCGACCATAAGGTTCCAAAGTTCCAATTTTTATCTTCTGAGAGTATTTTTGATTATTTAAAAACAGTCGATTACTAAAATACATGTGATACTCAGTCATTTATTCTTAATCCATTAACCCTCCGGCTGATAATAAGAAACTCCCAGAATGATAAGCTAGAATTTGCCCGTGTGTAGCATATTTTTAAGAAATTTACTAAAAATGTTTAATAAATTAAAAGTTATAAGTGTTATATATAATTTTTTTTTGTTATTAACCATAGAATAATTTACAGTAATAAAAGTATTCACTTAATTTAGCATATTTTTTTTTATTTACTCATAACACTGAAAATGTTAATTGAAAGAAATATTTTTTAGCTTTGTAGCTTTGTTACTTCTAAAGATATCAAGACACTCCAAATGTAAGAATTATACACCATATTATAATGAACAAACGTCTTTATGACATATATACACATATTTACAACACAAAACATGTTTTCTTTCAAAAACTGAAAAAATGTACAACTGCTTTTTTTAGTCATCTTCACTAGAGTAGGTCCTCTTCCTCCTCCCTGAATGTGTAGGCCTAGTGAAGTGCTCCAACTTATGGTAACACGTAGGGTGAATACCACAGTTACAATTGGGACACCAGAATACACTTTTCTTCCTTTTTACACCGGGATCATCAGCGCAAACAACACAAATTCTTTCATTTTTACCAGGTAAATGCGCAAGTAAAATGGCTTCCATCCCCCATTTCATTTGGATTGAGTGTTGCATCTTCCTGGATAGCTAAATTTGATATTATGCTGTCTACAAAGTCTTCTCTAGACATAGGAGAATCAGTATTTTAGTGGTATAATATATATGAATCAAATACCGAAATGCCGAACAATGCGCCACGCCCGCGATGAGTCACCAGCTGCGTTGCCGGTCAGCCGCGTGCCGATCGGGCCTTTGGTTTGAAAACAGCTGACAACGAGTAATAATATGGACGTAAACTATATCAAATGAATTATTAAATATGAGCATAGAAATCAACTGGTGTAAATTACTTTTGTATAACCTTTGTGGTTTTCGCGCAATAACAACGGAAAGTTGACCGACGGCTGTGCCGCCTTTATCAGTTCACAAGCGGTATAAATAGACGGCTGTGCCGTCGGTCATCAGTCGGAGGGTTAACCAAGCAGATTGGTAATAACATATACTAACCAACATAATATCATTGTAGACTCTTGGAGCAATTGGAAATTCTTTAAATATTATTAAATATTAATAAAAACACTACTTTTCCAAATTGTTTATTATTTCGGGCGAGGCCTTTCAAAACCAAAGGTTTCATCTTCAGGCAACTCCACAAATAAATATTTACATATTGTTTGTTAAAATTAATATTAAATTAACATATGGTGTAAAATGTAAAACAAAAGTTTTGGAAATATTCAGCCAGTATAAAAAAATTATATTGACTAGAGTTTAATTTTTGAATAAATTCAGAAGAAAGAAGATTGGAATTTTCAATAGGGCCCTCTTCATTGTTCATGAGTTTTTCTTTACTTCTGTTTATGTATAGTGTTTCCCAAGCATTCAAGTTCATTGGTTTTGTTATTTCTTTTATTAATTTTAGATTTGTAATTGATGTTCTGTGTCCTGATTCAATGCAGTGCTTGGCTACAGCAGATTTGTCAACTCTTCCAATTTTGTGTGTGATAAATGCTCTTTAAATCGTGTTTTTATTGTTCTTTTTGTTTGTCCAATATAAATTTTGTCACAGTCATTGCATCCAATTTCATAAATTCCCGATTTACTATCATTTGAAATTTTGTCCTTAGGGTTTCCTAAAATTTGGGATAATTTGTTGCTTGTTCTGTGAGTGACAGTTTTATTTGTATGCTTTTTAAAAGTTTTGCATATTTGGTTTGAAAAAGTGCTGTATGTTGTGCAAATAAATTCATGTTTTTGTGTCTTCAGGTGGTCTTAATGTTGTCTTATCTTTTCTACTTTTTTCTTTTTTAAAGCTTGTTTTAGTATATTGTCTATGAGTTGTGTAGTGTAACCATTGAACATAGCAATAGATTTGATGTAATTTAGTTCTTTCTTGTAGTTTTTCTGTTGAAAGTGTGTATTTAACAGTCTATAAATCATTGAATTAAATGTTGCTCTTTTTTGTGCAGAAGGATGGTTAGATTCATTGATGATGAACCTATCTGTATGAGTTTGGTTTTCTGTAGATATCAAATTCAAATTTTGTTTCATTTCTAATAACTAATACGTCTAAAAATGGGATACTATTGTTTTGTTCAATTTCATATGTAAATTTAATAGTAGGGTAAAAACGAATTTAGAGTTGTGATAAAATCTTGTATGTTTTCATTTTTATTAAATATTGCAAAAATATCATCGACGTATCTTATCCATTTTCTTGGGAATATGTCATTTTAGATTTGGCTGTAGTTTCAAAATAGCTCATAAAAATATTGGCAATAAAACATGAGAGAGGATTTCCCATAGCTGTTCCATCAATTTGGGTATAATAAGATTCTCTATATTGGAATGTGCTCTGATTTCATACATAAATTTATCATACGGGAATATTCATCAATTAATTTCCTTTTGTAAATTTTGAGAAGTTAACCAATCTGTAATTATTTTAATTGTGTCCTTAATAGGAACATTAGGATAAAGCGATGTTACATCGCAAAAAGAAACGAGATATTCATCTTCATATAGAACAATGTCTTTAATTGATTCTATAAAATCGTATCTGTTCTTGATGGAAAATGAAGGAAAACTTTCTAAAGTTTGAAGATTTTTCGACAACCATTGAGACAGAAAATAGTTTGGGGAGTTTATACATGAGTCCTACCATTCCAAAATTACACTGTCTCCCAAAAATACACAAACCTGGGAATAGAATGCGAACCAATAGTGTCATATTTATTTTGCAATATTTAATAAAAATGAAAACATACAAGATTTTATCACAACTCTAAATTCGTTTTACCCTACTATTAAATTTACATATGAAATTGAACAAAACAATAGTATCCCATTTTTTAGACGTATTAGTTATTAGAAATGAAACAAAATTTGAATTTGATATCTACAGAAAACCAACTCATACAGATAGGTTCATCATCAATGAATCTAACCATCCTTCTGCACAAAAAAAGAGCAACATTTAATTCAATGATTTATAGACTGTTAAATACACCACTTTCAACAGAAAACTACAAGAAAGAACTAAATTACATCAAATCTATTGCTATGTTCAATGGTTACACTACACACAACTCATTGACAATATACTAAAACAAGCTTTTAAAAAGAAAAAGTAGAAAAGATAAGACAACATTAAGACCACCTGAAGACACAAAACATGAATTTATTTGCACAACATACAGCACTTTTTCAAAACCAAATATTCCAAAACTTTTAAAAAGCATACAAATAAAACTGTCACTCACAGAACAAGCAACAAATTATCCCAAATTTTAGGAAACCCTAAGGACAAAATTTCAAATGATAGTAAATCGGGAATTTATGAAATTGGATTGCAATGACTGTGACAAAATTTATATTGGACAAACAAAAAGAACAATAAAAACACGATTTAAAGAGCATTTATCACACACAAAATATGGAAGAGTTGACAAATCTGCTGTAGCCAAGCACTGCATTGAATCAGGACACAGAAACATCAATTACAAATCTAAAATTAATAAAAGAAATAACAAAACCAATGAACTTGAATGCTTGGGAAACACTATACATAAAACAGAAGTAAAGAAAAACTCATGAACAATGAAGAGGGCCCTATTGAAAATTCCAATCTTCTTTCTTCTGAATTTATTCAAAAATTAAACTCTAGTCAAATATAATTTTTTTATACTGGCTGAAATATTTCCAAAACTTTTGTATTTACATTTTTACACCATATGTTAATTTAATATTAATTTTAACAAACAATATGTAAATATTTATTTGTGGAGTTGCCTGAAGATGAAACCTTTGGTTTTGAAAGGCCTCGCCCGAAATAATAAACAATTTGGAAAAGTAGTGTTTTTATTAATATTTAATAATATTTAACATAATATCAGCTTATTTCTCTGATGGTTTACACTAGTATTATTTTATATTTATTTATTCGTATTATAGTATATATTATTGAAACAAACACACACACAATAGTGGTAAGAACATTGAGGTGTTTGTTATTGTTTTAAGCTAATGTGTCATAAATTACTACAAAATGTTGTATACTAGTATTAAAAAAAATAGTTATTCTGTAGTCTCAGAATGTAAACTTGAAATTTTTTAATTATACAGTTTTAGTATATCTATCTATTAACCCTTTGAGTGCCACAGCGTTTTGCTATATGGTATGCATAAAATGCCTGAGCGGGAAAATACATGATTCTGCAAGGGT
>NW_025789469.1:0-57343 GCF_021130785.1 Homalodisca vitripennis
ATGAGATGTAAAAAAAAGTTAGGTTGTAATTCAATCTAATGTTTAATTCATAAAGGCGAATGGCTGAACATTTTGCTTTCTACAGTTGTTGTGAAACATCAAATTTTAGGCATCTGGACTGTTTCAAGTGGCTCACGTGGTCTCGACCCAGGTGCTCCCTCCGTGCGCGGTGGCCCATTCATACACATGGGACAAGCGTTTCGACAAAATTGTAGGAGCAAATTGATTTGTGACAGTTTGCTCCTCCAATGTGCGTTTAGCCCTTGTCTTAAAGGCAGCCTAGCTCGAAGATATTACCCCTGTCTGCTTTGATTGGAGTGGCTGGTGCAGAACTAGCTTCCCCTTATTTCAAGGTGATTGACAGATATTAGTAACCACTACACCTCATCATGGTTCTCAACAGGAGGCAGGCTCTAACCCCAACAATACCCATCCTGAATAGTTTATTCACTTCGAAAGCAAACACGAAGGTCCTTTTTGGACTATTAAGTGCAATGATAGGTTTCTCAACTTCTTATCTTAAAGAGAAACAAAAACAAGAAGGAACATGTTAATAGTTAGTCAAATTTGAAGTACTATAGACACATTTATAAGTTGAGGTTAATAAATATTTCAAGAAACAAAGAATTTTAAATTTAAACTATTTTAAAAATAAAATGTTAAAACAAACATTTTTTGTATTTTACAATTCCAATTACTAATGAAAAGTTGTTACTATGAATTTGAAGCCGAAAAGTACATTTAAAATTTAGACATCTTGACAACATAAAATAACAATGTTTTAACTTCAAGATATTTTTCTTCCCTAATTTTTACTGCCCAGGGGTGGTGTACCCATAAACAGTACACTTGTACTAATCTTGTACATTTATTTTCGGTCTTAATCAAACCTTAACCTTTCCCAGCTAGAATGGTAGACTTTGACCAAAATGCCAAACAGGAGTATTGGGATATTATTACACATTGTGTCTCTTAGTTTTTTTTAGTTCACAAAAGACCTTTAAAATGGCAGGTACATGCTCCTTGCTTATCACTGTTGATAAGGAAGTATTTATAGACTACACTCACTCCAGAGGGGGGGTTGCCCTTTGTCTAGCTCAGTCCACCTGCTCTATTTTGTGCTTCTACAGAGCCATAACCAAATATATCCATTATATCTGCCCAGATGATAGAGACCTGTGAAAACCTTAGATTAGGAAATGCTGTAATGACTAGTAGTTTATACTTTATCACTTTTATTAGTTTGTATCAAGAATTTGAATTTAGATCAAGTCACAGTATAGTAAATTATTATTTTTTGTCAATAAGTATTGCCAATTTTAACTAATTTCCCGGTTTAATTTTTTGCCTTTACCACCCTTCTCTGGTGTAAATGACTTCCCGTGCCATGTGTGGGTCCGACCATTACAGCTATGCTACAAAAATTTAAATAAATGTTCAGTTATCTACACTAGACAGCATTTTTCTACAGTTGTGTTCCCCAAAATGTGATTGTAATAACATAACCAATTACTGGATCTTAAATACTTCGTATTAGCCTCTAGTTTGAGCAAGTTGTTTTTAACCACTTGCTGTATGCACACCCTGTAGCACAGTCAATCTTTAAGAATGGACATGGTATAAAAATTTGTTTTGAGAATCGTCAAATCCTGATTCAAGAAGCTGTCCAAATCATGTTTTTATTACGTAGCATTTAGAGACCGAAATATTGTGGGAATTCGACAATTTTAGCTCAATCAGGATTTGGACATATAAACTAATGTCACCCCTTACTTTTTTGACCAATAATCAGACGACCAAAGAGAATATATGTAAAGAGCAATCACACTAAACTGAAATGATCAGTAGGAAAAACTAAATCATATGAGATTTTTACTGTACGGGATTCCACTATCACACAACACAATGTTAGTAACCACTTGTGAGTTAAGTTAATTACAGCGCACCGTGTTTTTATATTTTTTTTTCCACAGCGAGGGATTTTGAGGTAAGCACCAAATTTATTGTACGTTTTATTGAGAATAGTCTTCCCTGATCTAATATAATTAATTTTGTCTTTTTTATAGGAAAAAAATTAAATTTATAGAAACTAACAGAGCAATCTGAATAACTGATTCTCGATGAACAATATAATCATACAAGTTGCATTTGGTTCATACTTGCAAGAAAAGTGAATTAAAATTGAACTTTTTTAATAACTTTAACCCTTTGCACGCCATAAGCGAGTTATTTCGCATGCATAAAAAGTCCGTACAGCGCCCATAGCGAGTTATATCGCGAACTACATTTTACAACATTAGATAGTTTAATAGTTGTCGAATTTGCCGCTAGATGGCAGAGAAAGTCACTTTTGGCTGCCTAGTGCATTAGCTAACGTGCCAACTGAACGTTTGAGGAATATCGATCGGTAACAGCTGTTTCTTCTCTATTCATGTTTGCTTCCCGTACTTCTCGAAACGCCCAAAAAGCGATTATACTCGCCGCCCATTTCGTTGAAGTTCTATGTCTTAGTGTTCCTGCTCACTGACAGTTTATGTTTTTACAGTTTTATTAGTTTATATTACGTTTAGTGCTTGTGAACTATTTAAAATTATTACTATAGTAATAACTATTATTTAATTATTTTGACGTAAACTTGTGAATATAGCCATAATTATGGCTAACACGTCTGATCCGGACTTTTGACGATTTCGTTCTTCGGGGTTTACATACTTTGGACGATTATTCGTAAAAAAAAAAAAAAACAGAAAACAGTTTTCCAAAATGTGTATTTTTTTACTTATCACACATCATATCTACTTCATGTACCGGTATACGTTTGTAAAAATTAAACAGTTTTATCAAAATAACGTTTTTGTTCATTTCATACCTACTGGTCCTTTAAAATAGAAAAAATATCTATATTTCATTTTAAAAAATTGCCCATAAAAGCATTTTATGGTTTTTTTATTCTTTAAATCAATTACTTAAACAAATAAAAAAAAATAGCTTTACAGTTTTCAAAAAAAATTAAATATTCAGTAATTTGGCGCTAGGGCAAAACATATATGTAATTACTTGGCGTGCAAAGGGTTAATTGAAATTTGGAAAAGTAGTAATTTATTAATATTTAATTGGAATCTGTTTTATTGTGAATTATTAATTGGTAATTAATTGAACTTTAATAATTATTTGAGAAAGTTCTAATCTTGTAGTTTTCTGAATTGCAAAGACTTGAAAGTTAAGGTTCAAGTAGTGTAAAGAGAAGTTTAAAATTTTATTCTTTGAATTGTGAGTGTACTTAGAAGTGAACATTTTTATTTTAGTTATTTCCAAGTGGTATTTGATTTTTATTTTAGAAGAGAGCTCTAATTTTTAGTTTGATATATTTGATTAATATTTCTATTTCTTGCCAAAGGAACTTTTAAATTTACTAAACGGTTTGTCAATGCTTTGTGGAAAATAGAGTGATGAAAATTCTGAAACGTTGAACTTATTAATTTGCTAGTTTAAAATAAATCCATTGTTTTTATTTAGAACTGTGATTTTTATTTTAGACAAACCAGATAATATTTAATAGTTAACCAATTTAGTAATAAATTGTACTGAATATTCACTAGGAGCTTACTAATCAGAAAATGTTTTATATCGTCTTGGATGTCTCCATTGATAATTTAAATATTAAATACTCTGGAATATTAATGTCTACAATCCAAGTCGTTATAGTAAGCGTTTAGGCACAGAAATATTGTTTTTGGTTTTTCCTACATCTACAAGGAGATTCCTCGTACATTACATTCACGGTTGTCCTGTCGGATGCCCATTCTGTCAGATGTATCACCTAGGAAATAGGAGTTTATAGCAAAAATAGATTGACCTCTTCTTGAAACAAATAAAAGGATTAAAAATGAAACAACATGTTTTTTCAACTTTTTTTTTAATTTACACTTTTTCTTATCATTATTAAATAATCAAAATTACAAAGTAAGTTTCGGTCTTCTCCGAATTAAAACTCAAAACAGGATACACTTATAACAATCATTAAAATATAAAAGGAATCTTCTTTAACATTACGAAATGCTAAAACCACTGTGTATAAAAAAATCTCAGGGAAAGTGCAAATATACTCATTTTACACATAATACTGAAACAAGACTTAGTGGTGAGGGGGTGAGCTGGAAATTTGCCCTACGAGTCACACAATAAGGGCTTAAGTAGCCAGGTACTTAACTTGAATGCTATGTTAAATATTTACACCAATAACAATCATTACTGAACGACACGTGGTATTCAGTAACAAGTGTTGTTGAGATGAAGTAACAGGACCGAATGGAAAAAAAAATCTAACTTTACTGGTCTGTGACGAGTAATAAATAAAATTACATCCGTGGTTGTAGCACAATACAAAAGACAATGAATTACTTTATGTTATCACAATAAGAGAGATGGAGAGCGTAGAGACTTTGGTTCCCACTGGTCTTCAGTTTAGTATTCTGAAAACATAAACACGTACATCACTTACAGCAGGCATTGATGTCATCAATTTAAAAATTAAAAGATGGTGATTCTGGAAAGAAGTGAATTGTGGCTGCAGATCATTACAAGTTTATCGTTATTTTAGCCATATTCGGTCAATATTGTGATTGTACGGGTAACACTGTTTCCTCTCATTAAATGATGTCTGGGTAATTAAACACCATAATTACAATGTGGGAAACAATTACACGTTTTTAGCCCACATAATAACAACATTTACAAATGTTTTCCCAGCTGCTAAGCTGTGCAAAAATTTTAATGAAATTCCAATAACAAAGCGAATGTGTGCAAAGTTTTTGCAGTTACGGATTTGTTACATGTTCTCAGAATCTCTAAACCATTTCAAATAGGTCAATTTTGTACGGACTTGAGATAGCGAAACTTTAAGTTTCTTTCACAAAACCTTTAAAACAAATATGGAACAACTTGACAGGGGTTTTAAATTTAATATTTTAATGTTGGGACTAAAATTTGGTATTTTGGTACAGGGGCAATCTTGTGATACTAATGGAAAAAGTAGTTTTCTATTCTTCAGAGGTACACTCAGCTTGGTTTTTCATGGAGAATCCAAGTTCACAGCCAAACACAAGTTGGGGGCTGAAAGTGTACAAGTTACCTATCTATGCATCTCCGAGACATTTCTTGCCCAAGGAAATTTAAAAAAAAAAAAAATCTAGGTCAGTAGCTTGAGCAAAGTGCATTCTATTCTTTAAAAGAATTTTTACAATACCAATAAGAAAATGTGATATCCTTAATATAATTAATAAGACTAATACTAATTGCGGTTTTATATATGATTTATATTTTACGTATTTTAATTTATTGTTTCTATTGTATTGTTTTACCTCAAGATACTGTAGATTATTAATATACAGCCCTTAATATAATTCATAATTTTTAATGTTTCAATTTAAAAATTGTCGTTTCATCTTTATATTCTTCGTTATTTGATCTTAATCTATGTTTTAAGGATTTTAATTTAGTTTAGCCTTGTTAAGTTTCATGACGAATCACCTGTAATAAAATTAGGATGTAATGTGATGCTTAAAAATAAATAAATTGTTCTAGGTACAGTTTTTATTCACCCTGTATGTGTTATAACGACTACCCTGCAACTGTCATTGTTCACCAGTTTAAACTCTTGTCCATAACAGGCCGTAGGCCACTAAAAATGACCACTACTGTATATTTTTTTACTCAGTGCTAAATAGGACTAAAGAATTTAATTCTGCTTACCATTGAACTTCTTGTGTGAGTTGGAGCCTCCAAAGTTTCTGTTGCGCTGGTAGCCCCATTTGTTGTTACCTAAAAACATAAATAAAATCATAGTTAATTACTCACAAAATTTTATATATTCAAAGAAAATCTTGCCAGCACCGTAGGTGAATGGCAAGATGATGGTGGGGGCTAATATCGCAGACATGGTATATCTATACAGCAGGAACTGGAAGTTTAGAGTAAGCACATAGTTAACCATTCTTTAATAACACTATTTTCTTTAATAGTTTTATTATTTATGAGTTAATATTATTTTTAAACCCATACCGCACTTACTGCGGAACATGTAGTGCAGTAAAAGTGTTGCAATCAAAGGTTTGTTATCTCTCACAAACTATAGCAAGTTCAAAAGTAAAACAACACTGTGCTCTATTCATTGTTCTGGGCTATCTGCTACTGATTTGAAACTGGTTATCATAACAATCCGCTATTTTGCGTAGTACACTGGCACGTTTGATAAAATTTTCTAAATCTTTTTTGAAACGACAAGGGTATTTTTTACAGATGTTATTCGAAAGTGGCATAACACTTTTTGCAATTTGCATGTGGTTATTATAAAATCTCATAACTTCGTTATTTATTGGCAAATTTTTATAATCCTTTATATTGTACAAAAAATGTGTATATTAACACTATATGCTGTAAAACTTCTTATACTGCAAGAAAAATAAAAGATAAGAATAACATTTTAACTTGATTTTTTACTGTCAGGTTTAACACTTAAATAATTTTAAATACAAAATTAATATAAAATACATGTAAAAACGTTCGGAGTCAGCACTTTATGGATGTTTTTAACCCTTCTCATGGATATATCGGAATGGTAGGACTTGGACCAAAACACAAAACTCGAGTATATCCAAACATCAAACAGGAATATCCCACATTACACATTGTGTCTCTTGGAGAGTTTTTTAAATTCACCTTCAAATGGCAGGTGCATGCATTATCTGCCCAGATGATAAGATAAGATGATAGACCTTATCTGTGAAACATTAGATAAGGGAATGCTCTAATAAGTAATAGTTTATATAATTTACAAGTTTTATTAGTTTGTACCAAGAATTTGGACTTAGATCAAATGCACAATATAGTAAATTGTTATTTTTAGATTTTTTATAAATAAATATGCTAATTTTAACTAAAATCTTATGTTTAATATTTTTACATTTACCTCTTTTAGCATATTTATACAAAAAATTAGCTCTAAACTAAAAAAATATATTTTATAGATGCCTTGGCATTATAGGGAAATCAATGGATTTATCAGCGGTGTTCCAAGGGGTTAAAATGTTTGGTTATCCGGAAGTCAGCACCGGACAAACCATGTGAGTCTATTAATGTGTCAAATATAAATATGTAATAAATGAAAAACACTCTGGAAATGAAGTAACGTCTTCACGTGCTATAAGTTGTCTCCTACTGCATACTGTCCTGGATCTACATCTCATTTACACAAAAAATATGTGTAATTTCTCACCTCTCCAGTTGCCTCCGCCACCCTCCGCCTCGCATCGCCATCTTGTTGAGTTCTGGGTCCACCTCCTGTCTCGCCTTCCTGCAGGACGTTGACAAGGTCCTTGGCTTGGCGGGAGTTGTTCTGTGTGAAGAATGTGTACGCTGTGCCTGTCTGGTCGGACCGCCCCGTGCGTCCGATACGGTGGATATAGTCCTCTGACGAGTTGGGGTAGTCATAGTTGATAACGTACTTCACATCGTCAACATCTAAAATACAAGTGTACAGCTGAGCATTGAATTCCAACCTGGCAATGCCTAATGTTGAACTGTCATTCATGTACATTGTCAAGGCCAAAATCAAAAATATTTATAGATGCAATTAGAATTTCCTCTTTCTATAAATTACATTGACTTCATACCATTATAACAGCAAAATAATGAAATAACAGGACATGAAACTGGTAAGCTTTATTCAGAAAAAGACTAAAAGGTGCGCACAGAACATGAATTCAAATGTAAGTTGATCCCTTTAAGTTATTTTTTCATTTTTCCGTTTCTATTTCAGATTTTTTTTTATAAATTACTTTCAGGAGTAATAAACTAAGTTATAACGGGAACACGACACAAAGTTGACAAATATAAATAACAAAAGTGGCCATTCCTCATAGTAATGTGTGTTATAGTACAGCTGTTTCAATACTTAAATTTCTGTCCTATCAGGAATGTGCCAGTTAGGTTTTGGCCCAAGTAAATCTTATATTCTTCTTATATTTTAGTTATAAGCCATTATAAACTATCAAAAAATTTTCTAATTTTTTTGAATATTTCTAAAAGTACAAACTTTTTCCATAATACAATTGTGTGAGACAATATTTATTGCAAAATAACTATTTTACAAAAAATTATTTTTTTTTTATTTTTTATTCGATTTTTGTTGAAAAATTTACTCAAGAAACAAATGCATAAGCATAATCTTTAGAATTTTATTTAAACAATTTAAGAAGAGACAGAAATTTATATAAACCCATTTCTGCAAATGAGAATATAAATACTGCCTATTGTAAACACCCACGCCCTTTCACCTTTCCTTAGTAAGACTAATTGTCATAATTTATAATGATTTATTAACTTATTTCTATAATTCCTTAAAAATTAAAGTTAACTAGGACGATAACATAATACACTCAAAATAAAGTACACTGTGTTTCTATTAACCTTTACTCTTGCGACAGTCTCATTAAAAATAGTGTCCTGGATTAAAAATAATTTTATAATCACAGTATAGTTATTGACTAAATATAGAAATATTAATAATAGACATTTTCAAGCAACATTTTCTTCATGACTCGAGTGCACACATCTGTTTTGGCCTTAAATAATGACAACCCAACATCATCAGCTAAGGTTTACAAGGTGGTGAAGAGCGTTACCTGAAACCAAAAGTACCCTCACGAGCAAGGAGCAAGGGCGGTCAGTGCGTTGGCCAGGAGAGACGTTGATGCCAAAGCCGCACATTACCCAACTACCTCCGGAAGGTATTTATCCCACACAACACATCAACCACTAACCGTGTCACTTCACCTTTCAAGTTGTGGATGCCATGTCCACCTTCGGCACAATCCAAGGCCTACAGTACACGAGTACAATCCTCTTCTAGTTTACCCTTCGATCTAAATAAGGGTGTACATGATGAATGCATGACATGTTTTATACAACTATTTAAGGTAATTCCACAACATCAAGAAATACAGGTTGTGACAAAATTGTATATACTGGTAATATATTTTCAGACTACACTAATTAAATGAAGCAATTTAATTTCCAATCCAATGTTTCCGAGATGTTTGTTAAGCCATTATATTTTTGGTTTTTAACATCAGAAACGGTTTGAAAATAAATAATAAACCTTGAAATTCAAAACTTTTCTGTGCCTGAAACCTATATTGGTTCATAAGACATTTTTTTATGTTTGATTCAAATGTAAACCAACCGATAAATTAATTGCCAGAACAATATTTTCATTTGTCTGAATACTGTATATTTTGGTAAAAAATGTTAACCCTTTGCAAGTAGTATTTTGCACTATATAAATGATTAAACTTAGGAAATGTCAAAATAAAAGTGAACTTTTCTCAGTTAAAAATATATCCGGAATAACAGATGTTATACTCTAGATACGGCTAGAGATACTTGAAATTATCTTGATATGTTGTAAAACCATGGAACAAAATAACATAAAAAAGGATTCACCCTAGTAGGCCGGTGCCCAAGATGATGGAATGGACATACCAATAAGTAAACACTATAAAACTTGAAAAGATGAGTAACATTGATGTGCTTACGAAGATATGGGTGAAGTTTGGCCACCTTACACGTTATAGCTCAGTTTTCTGAGTTTATTTGGCATCAAAACCAGTCTTCCATCTCCCCAGCAGCCTCGCACGTCCGTTAACAGGACTTGTGTACGTACCTAGACCTCGGGCAGCAACGTCAGTTGCCACCAGAATTCCCGCTGATGATTTACGGAACTCTGCAACAGAACATGAGTATACAATTAGCATTATTTAGTTACTAAAAACGTGAACTGTAGGCTAACTGGCAAACGTAAATATTCTGTTCTTAGTTGGAACATCATTTCCAGTTGGTAAAGAAACTAGTGGGGGGTTACATTTTAATTACTTCAAAATAAAAACTGAGTGCACGAACGATGAGTTTGCATTAGAAATGTACTTTGCTCTTTTAAATTCAAGAGTTGTTTGGTTTAATTCAAACCAGACAAGACTATAATTAAAAAGCTGTATATCTTTTTTATAACCAGGACATCTGCAAACATACAAAAGCTAGAATTAAAACACTGTACACATGCTTCCAACTTGGACAATAGCAATGGGACAAAGCTATCATCAATGACGTCTTTTTTTACAGTCCAGAATAACATCATTCAAGTTGGCATTAAAAACTACACACTTTTTATTCCACTACAACAAAATTGAGATAAGCTTCATTTCCGGGCAACATGGTCTCTACCGAAATCTAGACATATCCTATAATTGGGCAGCCATTGTTAATAAACATTGATAAAACTGCCAAGTATAACATTACCTACTTTGGGACAGATTTGTCTTACCTGGTAAATTTTCAGAATTATGGACAAAAAAAAACTATTAATCAAGCCCTAATTGATGCAGAAGACAACATTACAGGGATAACCAACAAGCATCTGAACTCACTTGGGGCACAGGATTTTAATGAATAAACTAGGCCGATCTTAGAAAGGTAAAATCTCAGAAGAAATTAAAAAAAAATTTCAAAATAGCAAACTTTAACAAGATTTGAGATAAGCAATACCTGACAAAAATAGAACCGCTCCTTTAAACAAAGGCTGACATTGAGAACAAACAAACAATACACAAACCAATATCTAAAACATACAAAATTATTTTTGAAGAAATCAATGAAAACGGTCCGCTGAACAGAGAAATGCACTGACATAAGAATGGCCGTGTTGTGATAGTTCCCGCCCCTAGCGGCTACAGAGTGAAACATAATTACTTTCTGAATAGCCCCTTGTATAACACATTATTAAGACAAGGCATATATTCTTGTTGATTGAAAAAAGCATGGCAAAATGCTGAAGAGGTCTATGGCACAAGATCTAAGAGTTGACACGTTTCTAGCACACACCTGCCACACTTGAGTTTGGTAAAAAATTATCCAGCTACTTACCTCGTAACACATAATCTCTTTCATTTTTGGTTCTTGTCTCCATGAATACCCATTGCACGCCACCTAAAAAAATGAAAAGCCCACTTTAAATTTGTATTATGGAGCTAATGGATTAATGTATTTCTGTGTGAGCAGAAGTGTTAAAATAAATTACAAATTCTCGAAATTTGGAAGTATTCTGGCTTAATTTTTATTTTACTCTGTGCTAGACAGATCGAAAAAACTTCATTTTCTTGTTATAAATAATATGTAATGCTGCTTTCAATTTAAAAATGATTTTTAACAACACATTACGTTTTGCTACAAATGTTAGGCAAACTGAGTTTACTTTATTTTGTTTTGTACCTAATTATAGCCTATATAATATTGAATATAATTAATTGTATGTTAATACAATGTATATTGTTAGTTGTATGTTAATTGTTGTGTAAATTGAGTGTTTGGTTTATAATTTTATTTTGACACTATTTTACTGTACCACCAATGTACATGATTCATGAATAAAGACGTTCATGACTATTGACTATTAATTAACAAAAACATTACTTATTACACTTTTTACATAAATTCACAATAAATTGATACTAAACAATATTTTTATGTCACAAACATATTTATTACTATCGAGTTTTTTTATGTAAAACTACCAAACAAAACTTCAGAACTCTATTTTGAGAAATGGTTTTATTATTTTTTTGGCAGATGAAGAAATGTGCAATTACAAATCACAATGAAAATGTTAATACATAACGTAATCATACAAAATTAACAAACTATCCGTATAAAAGATGAACAACTCACCCGCCTCGCTGGATTGTTTCTGGTGATCGCGTCTACTTTCCTCTTGGTCTCGGCAAATACAATGGTCTTTCCTTCTTCTTCACTGAGCTCTTGTAACAGTGTACTCAACCTGAAACAAAAGAGATTCCACTTATAATAAAACAATCCGACATACAAAGAGAATATTCTTAACTGAATGTCTCACTGTAGACCAGTAAACTGTGTCATTACCACATTAATTTACTGCAATATAATTATTATTTGCTAGTCCAATAGTAGATTTTAAGTTACGAGTAAATTTTTTTTTTATAATTTTGTATTTGGAAAACTTGCTGAAACTGCCTACCAAATGTTTGCTGAGTATTAAAGATAAGTTGTAATTGGTGATGATGTGAACAATTACAACATGAGTGTTTATCTAATGGCTATAGTATGCATTAGATGTATGAATGTAATTGTACATTTGGTTAATGACTGGGGAGTAGGTCTAGAAGTAATTCTGACCTATCACTGCAATCAATTTTGATTAAGTTTGAACTCTTTACATCAAGAAAATAAAAACTAGACGTAGGCAAACACAAATTGATGCCACAGCAGTATAAGGAGAATCAAAGTTCAGGCGTTTCACATTTTACCAAAGTCTTATCGCTACGTGACCTATGAAGACGTTTGGAAAACCTAACATTGGGGGGTTTAAATTCAATCCCAATGTGGAGAATGATCCTTACATAAATATAAAGCTTCATACAAGATGAATCAATTTGTTATCAAGATATCGCATAGACAGAAAAAAACAGAAATATAATCTTTCAAATCCTCTGAAAAATATATCTTGCCAACGCTCAGACAATACCAGACATTTTAGATATAATACACTAACATGTGAGTAGAATAATTGACAGTGCTTACTTGCTTACTTCTCATCTTTTTCTGTATCTCGACAAATGTTGACAATTTGTACCCCCCCCCCCACCCCCCCCCCCTGTTGTTGTGGTTGGCTGACAGTTATTTTTTTTCTTTTTGTCTTTTTTTGTTTTTTTCCAGGGAGCCGATGTTTATCTGGATATAATCGTGGAGAAAAATCCTCAGCCAACTTCCGCACTTCTTTGGGCCAAGTCGCCGACCACATGCAGCACCTGTCTGTCCGGCTGTAAACAAAACAAATCCAATGTTATTGAAACTACAATTGTAACTTATCATGAAACGTATTCATAAAAAGCGAATTAGTATTAATTAATGATAATAATAATAAGATTGCAGAGTATGAATAGTTTATACAAAATAACATAGTTTTAGGCCTTTTATATTAAAAAAACATTATATACGTTTTACTACAAATTATACTCTTTTTTATTAAACTATTGAGAGATAAAATTACCAGCAAATCAAATTTTTTATAGTATAAGTGTGCCATATATCATTACAAAGAGGCTTCAACTGATTAATAAAGTAAGTAATAGTATAAATATTTGTTAAATTACAAATTATTTAACAACAGCTTGAAATGGTGAAATTAATAATAAACAGGGTGGGCCAGAAACTATACCAATCCTTTTTAAGTATTATTCCTGGACCAGCTGATAACAAGCCAAAATTATCATAACTCAAAAAAAACTCAATATAGTCATAAAAAAAGCGAATTCCCATTTTGCCGTGTTTCTATCAATTAACTACTTATCGCATAATCTTAGTGCTTACGGCACGGTTTTTCATCATTAGTGTTTATGATTGAATCTAAATTTTTAATTGACTTTCTATTTTTCGATTGAAACTGTAAGATTGTAAATGTGAACTCAATGGTTTTCCAGAGAGAGAGATAGATTTTTATCATCCCCGCCGGGAGATGGTGTTGGGGTGTGTGTCTTAACGTTTAAACTTATTCAGTTAATTTTATTAAATAAAACAATTATCTGAATTAAGGAATTTCTTTTTCTTTAAAAATAAACAAAAAAAAAAAACACACAAAAAAGTTGTTTGATGGTTATAGAGAAATTATTACCAGTCAATGATTTTGTCCTAAAAAGGGCTTGCAAAACTTGGTTCGTGGGATAATAATTATAAATTGTTGGTTTTAAAAATAAACAAATAAAAACCTCTCTTTTTTGAATTCTATTGGTATGTATCAAACCCATTTTCCAATTTAAATTATTTTGGATCCTTTTGAAAGAATAACGATTTCATTTCTTCTGACAACTCCTACAAATAAATATTTAACATACCCTGATCTGTTTCAATGAATCTTCCGGATCTGTTCTGGCTCCAAAGGCCCATGTCCATAACATTGCGAGGATTCAGCCTCGTCCCAACACCAAGTAGAGTTAACAGCGCTTCAGATTGGTCTTTGGCCCCCCTGTTCTAGAGAAGTCTAATGAGCCGGCACCAGGAGTAGTAGCAATCCACAATCTCCACACCATGCATGCAGGTCGCGAGCCTGTCGGTCCCACTTGGGGGCTCCTCCGGTGAAAGATGCAAGGTTTGCTGCGGAACAAAAATGTTCGGCTCAGAGAGCCCAAAAGTCCCCGAGCCATCTGTCTGAAATCTGCTTGGAGGCCAACTCTCTCGTTGGGAGCCAGACACCAAGGCATATGGGACCATTCCCCTCGCTTCAAATGGTCTCTTGGATGGTGGTGTGTTGGATGTTTTGTTACACAGGCTGGTTAGCACGTAACTGTAACAGGGACATTACAAGTAAAACCTATGTTTCCTTTAATAAATCAAATTGAAATTAGGGGTTTTTTTTTTTTTAATGTATGATGCAAACAAAACACTATAATCAATTTTCTTTCCTGCTAAGGAATTTATGATGACCCCATGTATTTTAATATAAATCTCAACCATGGCAATTTTACTGAAGATTTTCTTCAAAAATTATTAATTTTCACCCTCTAGTTAAAACATGGTTATTAATACTTTAATTTAGTCTAAACAATATTTGAACTGTGTGAGGGTGGTAAACAATTAAAAACTACTATATCATATCTAACCAAGATTTTGCATGTGAAAAATAAAGTTACTTACTGCCAAAGTCTTCCCTGATCCCGTCCTTTGCCACACCCCACCAAATGTTCATTCCAACTACATCGCATAATAGGCACACCCTTGGGCTTTGGAATTGACAGTGGGGGAAAGTCTCAAACCCTTGCTTCCTGTTAACAATAAATACATAGTTTTACATTAAAAAAGGAACTACATATTAAGTACCATTTTAAAAAAATTATTTAATTTTAATAGAAAAGGCGAGGAATTTTTTGTGTTCTTTTAACACACAAATGATCACAGAAAATGTTCACATCCTGTGGCTTCTCACTGATAATTTTTTTTTTTTTTTTTTTACATTGATACTGGATTTAACAAATAATTTCATGAGAGTTCAAGGGGGGGACTCACTTTTGGACTAGTTGCTGAAAACGTTAAGGTTGAAGGGTGGTCCATAGCATGTGAGGGAAAGCGAAGGAAACAGGTTTTACTTAGGACCTAAAGCTTCAATGGAGATGAAAGATAACTTAGGATTTAATACGTAATGGGATAACATGGAAAAATGAGGAAAAGAAGTGGCTAAGGGAAACTAGCAGATAAAAAGCAATTAAGGGAGCGGGATTTAGTATTTTCAGTGATACTAGAATCTGTCGGAATGTCAATAGTTGAGATATGAATGTAAGCCTACTGAAACACATACCTGACTTCTTCCACATTATGTACTCTGGAAAGTTGGGCCTCTCTCAAATAAGACAACTGAATGGGCTTGGGCAGCTCTTACTCTTTTAATAGAGTGACTCTCTTTGGCTTGTATAGGAAATGACTGCACTTCATTGAAAGTGGTGTTCTGGCCCATCCTTGGACAAACACATATGGTCGGTGTGGATTGTGTTTAGTTTGTAGAAGTTCCTTTGCAAAACGGGAAGACAGGCTGTTGATTGAGAAATTCCCCATTCTGGCTTCCTCAGTCCACCGGCCAGGCTGCTTGTCCTTGAAAATAACTCCCACCACCGCCTCCTCTGCCAGAGTTTCCACCAAATCTGCCATCCACCACCACCTCACTCCAGGTTTAGTGCTAGACAAACCCGTCCTCCACTACCGCTTCCTCCTCCAAATTTGGCCACCTGGTTCTTCCGCTGCCATTAGCTTGGTCGGACTAATTTTGATCCGTTTTGGTTATTATTCAAGAGCTATCATCAAAAAGGAATGATATAGAAAGTGTGATTATCTCATCATTGTATTGGTAAGATATCTGCTTACACTTTAAAAGAAAAGCTTATTGTATAAACTAAAGTAATATTTAATCTTAGTCAATAACCAAAATATTTTAGCCTAAGCCTTATCTGAAGGAACTATAATAAAAACGTGTGAATGCTATAGGTGGCATACAGCAATCCAACCATACAATAATACAAAACTTTTTTTACGAGGCACAAGGTTTCAAGTTTAATTGGCGTTTGTTTTAGCTCAAACTTTATCCCTGTTTAAAGATATATCTTATACCAGATTAATAAAGGCATTAATATAATTTCTAACTTCAATATTACTGCATATTCTAAAATTATTTTAAAGACGTTTTTCTACATATAATTAAAAAAGGATCTACTATAAGTCCTTATACAAAAAATATTATCTAGCTGGACTTTTTTAGAATGCAAGTAGGGTGCAAATTGGGCAGGAGTATGAATAGAGCGGACCCGGGGACTTTCTTAATGCAATAACAATGCAGCTAAAAATTATTAAACTGTTCATATGGCTTCTGAAATTAAACTAATATTAATTTAGTATATTGGAACAACACACTCATAAATAATAAGGAATACCCATAACCATCAATACAATTAGGACCAGGAAAGACATCTTATTCTAAAATAATAATTAAAACCATCAAACAACAAAAAAAAATTTTACTCGGGTTAAACAAGAAAAAATACAGTTTTATCATTCTTTTAACCCTTTACCTTAGCATGTGTATAATCTATTATACTTGATATTATAATATCATAAATATATTATATTTAGATACATCAATCATATACTATGTATTAAATTTTACCTAGGCATATATCCACACTCACTCACATTAACCCTGCAATCTGCTGCTTTTTTCAATGCGATAATTTCCAACGCATTTGACTACAATTACAAAATGCCACAAAGCTATTTTCCAAACACATACAGAATTGTAATATTGAATCTTCTGCCAGGCAAGTCAATAATAATGTACCGGCGCGGTTTGTTTGAAATAAAAATATACATTAAAAATTTAAAGATAAAAAGATCCTAGGCATTCCAATATTGTAATAAAAACACAGTTTACAATACTTTTATCATTACAAAATGTTTTGAAAGCTCACATTACAATTCGCTTTATACTTGTGTATATAAGTAACGTTTGGATGAAAACAAAATTGCTACTTAAAAAAGATTAGATTACCTTTATTTCCAGTTTTTTACTTTTGTTAAAAAAATTAAAAAATCTTTGCCACAGAAAAAAAATCTTACATAACAAAACGTCTTACATATGTTACACTTTTTAGAAAAAAATGAATTTATCCAATAGAATCCTAAACCCCCATAATGCATACAAGTTGCTGCATTATGATGCAGGTTTTTGCACAGAATTTTGTTGTGGTATTTATTTTACATTAGCGTAGACCATGGAAAATGGATTGTGTTTTTTCATGAGGTTGGGCATTTATAGCCAAGTGATTATTCTATATTATCCTGACAGCGTGCATATTATTAACTGGGGGGTAAAGTATATTAATTGTATTATATTTGTTGCCTTTCAGGACATTATTGCGTTGAAGGAGCAAGGGGCCCAATTTTTATTTCCACGTGATCTGGGATTCGACTTTTGCAAGCTCGAGTTAATTTTTTTTCTAAAATGAGCAAAAAGACAGTGTGTAGGCACCTGCGCAGCGGGCAGGCATCATTGACAGAGATTAACGTATTAGTCAGCATTGCATTTCACAGTTTACTTATCACTTACCTTAACCCTTTTAATGCCGACGTGCGCCATCAGAGCGCACAGTCACCTAGGTTTTTACGAAAAAAAATGCCGACGTGCCACTGGGGGGCGCTTGTCCGGTTTTTGTCGTTATATTGTAGTTTTAACCTTTCACAGCGTTATTGACGCGGATCCGAGGAGGGCCACTACAAGCTCAAAACGTTATTGCCGTGGATCCGCGTTTTTGCATTCTTTATTTTCTTACTGCTTTGTTAGTTGAATATTTTGCTGCTTGATGGTTCTAGTAGTCTTGCGACATACAGACGGGTTGCCCTGCCTCGAATTCTGTTACAATTGGGAGTGGGAGCTCCTGTCAAGGCATCTAGCCAGTTGTTAGTGAGAAGCGTCCAGGTACATGCATATGTAATTTCGGTTATCGCTTAATTGTCTGTTGTGTCTTATTCTTTTTTGAAAGTAAAAATTATTTCATATTACTATACAGCAGTTTCCAGTATTTATTTAGTGTTTATAACCATTATTCGTGTGAATGGCGAATTCCAGGACGATTCGGAATTTGAAGATTTGCGTAATTCTGAGCAATTACTTGGTCAACCCCAAACTTTTTAATTTATTTTACTTCGGTCATAAGGATGTTATCAGAAAAGCTAAGAAAACCTAATTCAAGCCCCGCCAAGGCTGTCCTAGAGTTTGACCGAGCTATAAAGAAGGTTCAAAGTTCCACGCGATAACAGTGGCTTGCGGGAGACGAGCGGAATGTCAGTTGTGACAGCCCGCCACCATTAATAAACACTCTTTGTCTCTACATTTTGTATTTTTCTAATTTTATTGGTTTGTAATATAATATATGTTTATCTTAAAAACTGTGTTTTATTCCCATCTTTACTGAATAAATGATAAAAATATTAGTGACAACTACACTGCTATTACTTCGATATTCTCAAAAAGTTAAAAATTTGACTAGGAAATCCAAATAGGGCTAAAACCAATTTTATTTACCGTTAAATAACTCTATTGTGTTGAAATACAGAATACGTAAATAAAAAATTTAACTTTATACACATTGGAAATTTTAAAAAAATTGTGAACTTTATCAAAGATCAGGTCCTAATTTTTCCATGACGCTTAAAAGGTTTATCGATTGAACAAATGCCACTAAACTTTGCATACTGTATCTAGACACTACTACTATTTGATACATTACATATCTTTGTTTTTCTACTATTGCTCAACATGTGTTGGACGTACTATAAGCTGTTTTTAAACCTCATTTACATCCAATCATTCAGTGAGCGTCTTTGGTTGCTGTGGTAATACAGTTGTTGCTAGGTTATGTTTTAATGAGGATTGATTCGTGCTTTTCTTTTTTGTTTTATTTCAGTTTGTTTATATTATTATTTGCTTTTGTGTTTATTGTAAATAAGATTTGGACCTGAGTAAAAGAGGGAAGATTTCAATACTTTGTGCTTCTGCAAACACAAGTGTTAAAAAATTTTAAATTATGTTACCCTATATTGTAAAATAATTAATTTTAATTTTATGTAACCTATTTCCTTTATTATTTCAACAAAACAATTTATGCATTGGGCTAAACAACACGTGTAAATAAAGTGATTTTGAATGAATCTGACCAAATAAAATATTTTGGGTCTTATTGAATTTTACTGTAAAATGTGGACTTTACAAGGTTATTGATAAAATGCTGTAACTGGTCTATTTTTCAAAGTAAGTTCTTCAAATTATGTGTGTGTGTTAACAAATATAGTACAATTGGCCCGTGAATACTTTTTAGTTAAGGCTAAAAATAAAAGTACTTTTACATGTTCAAAACTCACTTTTTTAAACTGTTTGTTTTTTTATTTTGTTACAAATTTAAAGTATATAAATTTGTAAAAAATTTTTCATACTCATTTTATTTCAAACACTCCACATTATTACGTAAAAAACAACACCTCAATGGATTAATTGTCCTTCAATAAATAAAAAAGTTATACATTTTTTTAAATAGTTGTCAAATTGAGGAAAAAGGGCCTGGCATTCTTCGCATGTAGTTGTTTTGAAAAACAGGCTGGCATTTTTCGCATGGTCACTGAAAAAAGGTCCTGCATTAAAAGGGTTAATGTTCAGGTGGGGGTACGATAATTTCATGGATTTTATGCGCGGTAAAGGACACAAGATGGGTAGTTATTATCGTACCATGAAAGTTTTTGACAAATTTAATACAATAAAAACCAAAAGTTAATTATAACATATTTATTATACAAACATAACATACTTTTTCATTAAATGTTGTTTTGGTACGATTTCTTATATATGGAATGTACCGATAATTTCTCATATGTTGGTATGATAATCGGTTTTTTAAACCTGGCTATTACTGAGTTTGAGCGGCCGGCGCGAGTTATTAGGAAAACTGTCAAAAACGGAGTTTCAGAGGATTTAAAACAAAATCATAGTTCCTGTGATTTTTGTTGCAGGGACAAATTTTTTCTTCAATTTTGTTTTCAGGAAATATTGTGTTTTCAGGAAAAAATAAAATTGAACATACCTTTCCATGGTTACGTTAATGTAAAATTGATACCGGGGTTAATAAGATATCTGTTATTCAAAAGCTACAAAATATAGGTTTTTTAATCAAATATTTGTTCTATAATTTGTTAGTTACATTTACAAAATCTTTTAATATTTTCAATTTATTCAAATAAAACTTAACATTGCCTGTGAATTGACTTCTTTACTAATTTGTTTAGGTTAATCAATTTGTTTCTAATAGTTAACAATTCAACAGGATTAAATATTTAATTTTTGTTTCATTATTAGCATGTATTTCTAAAGACAATGTAATAAAAATATTTGTAAATTGAAAAATAGATGACCTGATGTTAAAAACATTACCTAAACTCCTAAAAAATACAAAAACGTGCTGCAATTTTGGGAAAAAGATGAGTTCCAGGGTTAATAATGTCTATATGTCAGTTATGCACCAAGGACATGCTATGGCAGGATACTTTCCTGTTTTTAGCCGTTACGTCAATAACACAGCTGCTCTCCAGATATCTCGAGTCCAGGACGGGAAATTGTTATCTTTGTCCCACCTGCTTCTCATTAGCTATCTTAATCTCAATCCTCCTCAACCCTAGGTTTGTCAATAAGAACTCTTTTTTTGTGGCACGTTACATGTTTGCAAGCATTCATCCGGATTAGACTATTTGTTATAGCCTATTCAGTTCATAAAAATATTTCATATTGTTGTTTCTCTTCATTCTGAAGTTTATATTAAAAAAAATATTCTTACATGTATAGTTATAATTAATTTTATGAGCTTAACGTTAAAGCTATAAAATGTTTAAACATAAAACCAAGCTAGGACATAAGGGCATTTCAGAAACCTCAATTAGATACCACATCTGAAACAGCAATTTTGAAGATAACATTATGTAAAATTTCTTTAATTACAGTAAGAATAAATGACACAAGTTGCATGTGTTTTTGATGAACATACATTAGAGCTATTTTGTGATAAAACTTTGTATTTAGAGCTATACAAATAAAAAATATTGTAGAACAGATGTTTCTGGAAGAATTGTGTTGGTTGAAAACTCTTGCTAATCCAATCCAGTGATAATCAATTTAATGCTAATGTCTGCAAAGGCCAAAAATCGTCAGGTTCTCATTTAAACAAAAATTGCTTGCCAATGCAAAAAATGTTATAGATAGAAATTTTTTTTTTAAAAAAAAATTTTGTTTTTAATTTTTAACCTCTTATGTGTGGCTGTAGAAAAGAAAACTATACGTTATTATATTTAATTTGGTCAAGCATAAACTTATTTAGTTTTTATTGGATTAATCCTGTTAGAAGTATATTTTGTTTTTATTGGATGTAATCTGTTAGAAGTATTTAGTAACAAATTTTAAGTTAATTACTTTTTCTATTTAGTTACTTAGTAACATTTGATGTAAGTACACTGTTTTGTATTTTTATTTTTTACATTTAATACAATATAATACCTAGATAGTTTATTATTCACCCACTAAATTTCTTGGATGGTAAAACAGCTTATACCACACTATTCAATTTAAAGGCCTAGCTATCAACAAATTCGGTTTGAATTTTTTGGCTTTTTACTTTTTTCAATATTAACCCTTTTAGGTCCAGAACAATTTGCTGTGCAAAGAAAATTTTTTTTGCGTGTTTCGGCCATGACTCCAAGAACTGTGCATATTAAAAATGTGCGATTTTTCAAGTGTTTGAGAGAAAATCATATCTTCAGAACTAATTACTCGTACTAGATTTTGGTTTTTAGACTTAAAAATGTTTATAATTTAAATTGTTCATTGTGAAAAAATAAATTTAAGCCATTATATAGCAAAAACCATTTGCATTTATCCATTTAGTCAAATAAAAAAATGAAAGAAAACAAATTTAAAGAATAATTGAGTTTGATCTTTCAAATAACTACCATAAATAAGAACTAAATTAATCCGTGGGAAATGGTATTTATTTAGTTCTTAAATAATTCTCTATAACTGTACTAATTTTGAAAGCCCTGCAATAAATAAATAAAAAGTTCGTTAAATGAATTAAAATTTTTCTGTAACACTGGTTAAAACACAACTTTCAGCATTAGCCTAACATACAAATACCTTATAGGTTACTAAGGATTTATTATTCGGTACCTTTGGGATTATACCGACCACACAGTATGAAGAACACGCAAAAATATACATTTATAGAAACAAACATGATAGACGAAAAAAAACAACTGTTTGAATTACAAAATTACAAGATTTTCACAAGTGTTAATGGGTCTGAGTAGTTATATGCCCCTCAACGCTTAAAAACTTTTTTCAATTGAACTTAGAACGTTATAAAACGATGTAGGTTGAGTAACAGAACTATACCTTTCCCATCAATCAACAAGCATTTCCAGGTAATTGTGATCGGTATTGTTGTCAGCTGTTATCTTATTCTTTCTCGAGAATTCCCGATTAGGCAGGCCGCGAGGCATCAACATGATTATTTAAGTTTTTTGCACGGTACATAAAAGAAGTTTTGTGTTTTTTTTAATAATGAGTTTTAGTTTTTTGTTGGAATTTTTGTGTTTGTAGAATATAGGGGTAAAACACTGGAAGTACAACAAAAGCGACGGCACCAGCTGAAACGGGCGGCGAGGACTGCAATCACGTATTACTAGAACGCTCGACTTTGACCTCTGTCCTCTAGATGGTGAGGGGATATTGCATGTTAAGACAATATATTGTTTTTATATTGACGAATATATATGTTCTCGCTAATTCTAGTAATCAGTAGAAGCAAAATGTCAAATAACGATTCATGTCTGGGTGTGGTCGGTATAATCCCAACAGTACCCTGACAACATTACGATGACAACATGACCGTAAAATATTTTTTTTCACAAGGATGATGATAAAATATTTTACGGTCATGTTGCATCGTAATGTTGTCAGGGTACTTTGGGATTATACCGACCACACCCAGACATGAATCGTTATTTGACATTTTGCTTCTACTGATTACTAGATTAGCGTAGAAACAATATTTCGTCAATATAAAAACAATATTGTCTTACTGCAAACCCCTCACCATCTGAGGACAGAGGTCAAAGTCGAGCGGTCTAGTAGATACGTGTGATTGCAGTCTCGCCGCCCGTTCAGCTGGTGCGTCGCTTTGTTGTACTTCCGTGTTTTACCCCTATATTTCTACAAACACAAAAATTCAACAAAAACTAAACTCTTTATTAAAAAAAAAACACAAAACTTCTTTTTATGTACCGTGCAAAAAACTTAAATAATCATGTGATGCCTCGCGGCCTGCCGTAATCGGGATTCTCGAGAAAGATAAGATAACAGCGACAACAATACAGATCACAATACCTGGAAATGCTTGTTGATTGATGGAATGTTAGTTCTGTTACTCAACTACATCGTTTTATAACGTTCTAAGTTCATTGAAAAAAGTTTTTAAGCGTTGGGGACATATAACGGAATCTGACCCCATTAACAATTGATAATCGTTGTAATTTTGTAATTAAACAGTTGTTTTTTTTTCTATCTATGTGTTTGTTTTCTATAAATGTATATTTTTGTGTTCTTCATACTGGTGTGGTCGGTATAATCCCAAAGTACCGAATAATATCCTTAGTAACCTATAAGGTTTTGTATGTTAGGCTAATGCTGAAAAGTGTGTTTTAACCAGTGTTACAGAAAAATTTAATTCATTTACGAACTTTTTATTTTTTATTGCAGGGCTTTCAAATTTTGTACAGTTATAGAGAATTATATGTAGAACTAATAAATACCATTTTCCCACGGATAATTTATTCTTATTTTTGGTAGTTATTGAAGATCAAACTCAATTTTTTAAATTTGTTTTCTTTCTTTTATTTCATAAATAGATCAATCAAATTGGTTTTTTGCTATATAATGGCTTACATTTATTTTTTCACAATGAACAATTTAAATTATAAACATTTTAAGTCTAAAAACAAATCTGTACAGTAATTAGTTCTGAAGATATGATTTTTCTCTCAAACGCTTGAAAAATCGCACATTTTTAATATGCACAGTTTCTTGGAGCATGGCCAGAAACACGCAAAAATTTTCTTTGCACATGTCAAATTTTGTTCTGGTCCTAAAAGGGTTAATATTGAAAAGTAAAAAACCAAAAATTCAAACCGAATTTTGTTGATAGCTAGGCCTTTTAAATTGTAGTGTGGTTTAAGAAGCGGTTTTACATCCAAGAAATTTAGTGGTGAATAATAAACTATCTAGGGTATGTATATTTATTAAATGTAAAAAAATAAAAAACAAAACAGTGTAACATTACATCAAATGTTACTAAGTAACTAAATAGTAAAAAGTATTTAACTTAAATTTTTACTTATATACTTCTAACAGGATTAATCCAATAAAAACTAAACATACTTCTAACAGGATTAATCCAATAAAAACTAAATTAGTTGCTTGACCAATTTAATATATATGTATGTTTTTTCTACAGCCTACTCATAAGAGGTTAAAAATTATTTAAAAAATTTCTATCTTTAACAGTTTTTGCATGGCAGCAATTTTTGTTTATGAGAACCTGGCGATTTTTGGCTTTGCAGACATTAGCATTAAATTGATTATCACTGGATTGGATTATGCTAGAGTTTTCAAGCCAACACAATTCTTTCCAGAAACATCTGTTCTACAATATTTTTTTATTTTTATAGCTCTAAATACAAAGTTTTATTCACAAAATAGCCTCTAATGTATGTTCATCAAAAACACATGCAACTGTGTCATTTATTCTTACTGTAATTAAAGAAAATTTTACTAATAATGTTATCTTCATAAATTGCTGTTTCAGATGTGGTATCTATTAGGTTTTCTGAAATGCCCTTATGTCTAGCTTGGTTTATGTTTAAACATTTTATAGCTTTAACGTTGAAGCTCATAAAAATTAATGTATAACTATACATGTAAGTATATTTTTTTTATATAAACTTCAGAATGATTAGAAGACAACAATATGAAATATTTTATGAACTGAATAGGCTATAACAAATATTTAATCCGGATGAATGCTTGCAAAACATGATAAAGGCCACAAAAAAAGATTCTTATTGACAAACCTAGGGTTGAGGAGGATTGAGATTAAGATAGTAATGGAGAGCAGGTGGGACAAAGATAACAATTTCCCGTCCTTGGACTCGAGATATATGGGTGAGCAGGCTGTGTTATTGCCGTAACGGCTAAAAACAGGAAAGTATCCTGCCATAGCAGTGTCTTGGTGCATTACTGATATATAGACATTATTAAACCCTGGAACTGATCATTTTTCCCCAAAATTGCAGGCACATTTTTGTGATTTTTTAGGAGTTAGGTATTGTTGTAACATCAGGTCATCTATTTTTCAAGTTACAAATATTTTTAATACATTGTCTTTAGAAATACATGCTAATAATGAAACAATAATTAAATATTTAATCCTGTTGAATTTTACTATTTAGAAACAAATTGTTAACATAAACAAATTAGTAAAGAATCAATTCACAGGCAATGTTAAGTTTATTTGAATAAATCGAAAATATTAAAAAGTTTTGTAAATGTAACTAACAAATTATAAACAAATATTTGATTAAAAACCATTTTTTGTACCTTTGAATAACAAATATCTATTAACAACGGTATCAATTTACATTAACGTGACCATGGAAAGGTATGTTCAATTTTTTTCCTGAAAACTACAATTTTTCCTGAAAACAATATTGAAGAAAAAATTTGTCGGCAACAAAAATCAAAGGAGCTACGATTTTTTTAAATCCTCTGAAAAACTCCGTTTTTGACAGTTTCCTATAACTCCGCGTCCGCTCAAACTCAGTATAGCCAGGTTTTAAAAAAAACCGATTATCATACCAACAATGAGAAATTATCGTACTTTCATATAAAATAATCGTACCAAACACATTTAATGAAAAAGTATGTTATGTTTGTATAATAAATTATGTTATAATTAACTTTTGGTTTGTTACTTGTATAAATTTGTCAAAAATCTTTCATGGTACGATAATAACTACCCATCGTGTGTCTTACCGGCGCATAAAATCAATGAAATTATCGTACCCCCACCTGAAACATTAACCCTTTTAATGCCAGACATTTTTTCAGTGACCATGCGAAAAATGCCAGCCTGTTTTCAAAAAGTACATGCGAAGAATGCCAGGCCCTTTTTCCATAATTTGACAACTATTTAAAAAAAATGTATAACTTTATTATTTATTGAAGGAAAATTATCCATTGAGGTGTTGTTTTTTACGTAATAATGTGGAGTGTTGAAATAAAATGAGTATTAAAATTTTTACAAATTTATATAATTTAAATTTGTAAAAAATAAAAAAACAAACAGTTAAAAAAGTGAGTTTGAACATGTAAAAGTACTTTTATTATTAGCCTTAACTAAAAAGTAGTCACTGGCAATTGTACTATATTTGTTAACACACACACATAATTTGAAGAACTTACTTTGAAAAATAGAGAAGTTACAGCATTTTTATCAATAACCTTGTAAAGTCCACATTTTACAGTAAAATTCAATAAGACATATTTTGGTCAGTTTCATTCAAAAATCACTTTATTTACACGTGTTGTTTAGCCCAATGTATAAATTGTTTGTTGAAATAATAAAGAAAGTAGGTTACATAAAATTAAAATTAATTATTTACAATATAGGGTACATAATTTAAAATTTTTTAACACTTGTGTTTGCAGAAGCACAAAGTATGAATCTCCCTCTTTTACTCATGGTCAAATCTATTTACAATAATCACAAAACTAATAATAATATAAACAAACTGAAATAAACAAAAGAAAAGCACGAATAATTCTCATTAAAACATAACCTAGCAACAACGTATTACCACAGCAACCAAAGACGCTCACTGAATGATTGGATGTAAATGAGGTTGAAAACAGCTTATATACGTCATCACATGTTGAGCATAGAGTAAAAAAGATTTTATTGTATCAATAGTAGTAGTGTCTAGATACAGTATGCAAAGTTTAGTGGCATTTGGTCAATAATTAACCCTTTAAGCGTCATGAAAAATTAGACCTGATCTTTGATAAAGTTACAATTTTTTTAAATTTCCAATGTGTAAAGTTAAATTTATTTTCGTTTTCTGTATGTCAAAATAGAGTTATTTAACGGTAAATAAAATTTGTTTTAGCCCTTTTTGGATTTCCTAGTCTAATTTTTAACTTTTGAGAATATCGTAGTATAGCAGTGTAGTTGTCACTAATATTTTTATCATTTATTCAGTAAGTATGGGAATGAAACACAGTTTTTATAGATAAACATATACTATATTACAAACCAATAAAATTTAGAAAAATACAAAAGTAGACAAAGAGTGTTTATTTGGTGGCGGGGCTGTCACAACTGACATTCCGCTCGTCTCCCCCAAGCCACTGTTATCGCGCGTGGACTTTGAACCTTCTTATCGCTCGGCAAACTCTAGGACAGCCTTGCGGGGCTTGAATTATGTTTCTTGCTTTCTGATAACCATCCTTATGACCGTAGTAAAATATTAAAAAGTTTGGGGTTTGACCAAGTAATTGCTCAAGAATTACCAAATCTTCAAATTCCGAATCGTCTGGATTCGCCATTCACTACGAATAATGTGTAAAAAACACTAAATAAATACTGGAAACTGCTGTATATAATATGAATAATTTACTTTAAAAAAGAATAAGACACAACAGAAAAATTAGCGATAACCGAAATACATATGCATGTACCGGACGCTTCTCACTAACAACTGGCTAGATGCCTTGACGGGAGCTCCCACTCCCATTGTAACAGAATTCGAGGCAGGGCAACCCGTCTGTATGTCGCATGACTACTAGAACCATCTAGCAGCAAAATATTCAACTAACATAGCAGTAAGAAAATAAAGAATGCAAAAACGCGGATCCACGGCAATAACGTTTTGAGCTTGTAGTGGCCCTCCGCGGATCCGCGTCAATAACGCTGGAAAAGGTTAAAACTACAATATAACAAAAAACCGGACAAGCGCCCCCCAGTGCACGTCGGCATTTTTTTTCGTAAAAACCTAGTGACGTGCGCTCGTGGCGCACGTCGGCATTAAAAGGGTTAAGGTAAGTGATAAGTTACTGAAATGATGCTGACTAATACGTTAATCCTGTCAATGATGCCTGCCCGCTGCGCAGTGCTACACACTGCTTGCTCTTTTAGAAAAAAAATTAACTCGAGCTTGCAAAAGTCGAATCCCAGATCACGTGATGCCCCTGCTCCTTAACGCAATAATGTCTGAAAGGCATCAATATAATACAATAATATACTTTCCCCCCAGTTAATATGCACCTGTGATAATATAATAATACTTGGCTATAAATGCCCAACCCATGAAAAAAAATCCATTTTCCATGGTCACGCTAATGTAAATAAATACCACAACAAAATCTGCAAAAAACCTCATAATGCACAACTTGTATGCATTATGGGGGTTTAGATTCTATTGGATAAATTCATTTTTTTCTAAAAGGTAACATATGTAGACGTTTGTTATGTAAGATTTTTTTTCTGTGGCAAATTTTTTAATTTTTACAAAAGTAAAAACTGGAAATAAAGATAATCTAATCTTTTTTAAGTAGCAATTTTGTTTTCATCCAAACGTTACTTATATACAAAGTATAAAGCGATTGTAATCAAAACATTTTGTAATGAAAAAGTATTGTAACTGTGTTTTTTACAATATTGAGCCTAGGATCTTTATCTTTAAATTTATGTATATTTTATTTCAAACAAAGTAATATTTGACTTGCTGGCAGAGATCATATTACATCTGTATGTGTTGAAAATAGCTTTGTGGCATTTGTAATTGTAGTCAATGCGTTGAATATCGCTTTAAAGCCAGTTGCAGGGTTAATGTGAATGTGTGATATTGCTAAAAATTATACATAGTTATGATGATGTATCTAAATATAATATATTTATATAATTATAATATCATAAGTATAATATATTATACACATGCTAAGTAAAGGGTTAAAGATGATAAAACTGTATTTTTCTTGTTTTCAGTAAATTTGTTTTGTTGTTATGGTTTAATTATTATTTAGATAAGATGTTTCCTGTCCTAATTGTTTGATGGTTATGGGTTCCTTATTATTTATGAGGTTGTCATATACTAAATTAATTAGTTAATTTCAAACATATGACATTTAATATTTTAGCTGCATTGTTATTGATTAAAGCCGGGTCCGCTTATCATACTCTGCCCATTTCCCTCTTGCATTCTAAAAAAGTCCAGCTAATAATTATTTTGTATAAGATTATAGTAGATCCTTTTTTAATTTATGTAAAAACGTCTTAAATAATTTTAGATATGCAGTATATGAAGTTAGAATTATATTATGCTTTTTAATCTGGTATAAGATATATCTTAAAAGGATAAAGTTGAGCTAAAACAAACCAATAACTTGAAACCTTGTGCCTCGTATAAATTATTGTATGGTTGGTTGCTGTATGCCACTATAGCATTCACAGTTTTATTTGTTCCTTCAGATAAGCTTAGGCTAAAATATTTGTTATGACTAAGATTAAATATTACTTTAGTTATAATAACTTTCTTTAAGTGTAAGCAGATTCTACAATACAATATGAGTATCACACTTTCTATATCATTCTTTTTGATGTAGGTCTTATAATAACCAAAACGGATCAAATAGTCGACCAAGCTATGGCAGCGGAAGACCAGGTGGCAAATTTGGAGGAGGAAGCGGTAGTGGAGGACGGTTTGCTAGCAAAACTGGAGGAGGTGGTGGTGGTGGCAGATTTGGTGGAAACTCTGGCAGAGGAGGCGGTGGTGGGAGTTTCAAGGACAAGCAGCCTGGCGGTGGACTGAGGAAGCCAGAATGGGATTTCAACAGCCTGTCTCCGTTTGCAAAGGACTTCTACAATCCACACCCCAATGTTGTCAACCGACCTTTCAATGAAGTGCAGCATTTTCTTACAAGCAAAGAGATCACCATTAAAGGAAGAGCTCCCAAGCCCATTCAGTTCTTTGAAGAGGCCAACTTTCCAGAGTACATAATGGAAGAAGTCAGGTATGTTTTCAGTAGGCTACATTCATATCTCAATATTGACATTCCACAGATTCTAGTATCACTGAAAAACTAAATCCCCTCTTAATTGCTTTTATCTGCTAGTTTCCTTAGCCACTTCTTTTCTCATTTTTCATGTTATCCATTACGTATTAATCCTAAGTTATCTTTCATTCCATTGAAGCTTTAGGTCCTAAGAAACTGTTCTTCCTTTCTCACATGCTTGGACCACCTCAACCTTAACGTTTCAGCAACTAGTCAAAAGTGTCTTGACTCTCATATTGTAATCAGTATCAAGTAAAAAATTTCAGTGAAACACAGTGAAATTTTCTGTGATCATTTGTGTTAAAAGAACACAAAAAATCCTCCTTTCTATAAAATTAAATAATTTTTTAAAATGTACTTATATGTAGTCTTTTTTATGTAAAACTATGTTTATTGTTAACAGGAAGCAAGGGTTTGACTTCCCCACTGCAATTCAAGCCCAAGGGTGGCCTATTGCGATGAGTGGAATGAACATGGTGGGTGTGGCAAAGACGGGATCAGGGAAGACTTTGGCAGTAAGTAACTTTATTTTCACTGAAAACTGTTAGAATGATATAGTAGTTTAATTGTTTTACACCTCACAAGTCAAATATTTAGACAAATTAAGTATTAATACATGTTTTACTAGAGGGTGAAAATTAATATTTTTGAAGAAAATCTTCATAAAATTGCATGGTGAGATTTATATTAAATACGGTTCATCAAATTCTTAGCAGAAAGAAAATTGATTATAGTGTTTGTTTGCATCATAATTAAAAACAAATTCAATTTGATTTTTAAAGAAACATAGTTTTACTTGTAATGTCTGTTACAGTACGTGCTACCAGCCTGTGTACACATCAACAATCAAGAGCCATTGAAGCGAGGGGATGGTCCCATAGCCTTGGTGTTGGCTCCAACGAGAGAGTTGGCTCAACAGATTCAGACAGTGGCTCGGGACTTTGGCTCTTCGACATTTGTCCGCAGCACTTGCATCTTCGGAGGAGCCCCCAAGGGACCACAGGCTCGCGACCTGATGCGTGGTGTGGAGATTGTGATTGCTACTCCTGGTCGGCTCATAGACTTCCTAGAACAGGGCCAGACCAATCTGAAGCGCTGTACCTACTTGGTGTTGGACGAGGCAGATCGCATGTTGGACATGGGCTTTGAGCCACAGATCCGGAAGATCATTGAACAGATCAGGGTATGTAAATATTTATTTGTGGAGTTGTCAGAAGATGAAATCGTTTCTTTCAAAAGGTCCAAAATAATTAATTGGAAAATGGTTTGATCATCAATAGATCAAAAAGAGGTTTTATTGTTATTTTACCAACAATTTATAATTACCCACGAACAAGTTTTGCAGCCTTTTAGACAAAATCATGACTGGTAATAATTCTCTTAACATCAAACTTTTTTGTTGTTTTGTTTATTTTAAAGAAAAAGAATTCTTAATTAGATAATTGTTTTATAAAATTACTGAATAATTTTACGTAAGAAACCATTGGTTATTTACAATCTTACAGTTCACGAAAATAGAAAGTATTATAAATTTAGATTCAATCATAAACACTTATGATGAAAAACCGTGTAACTAGATTATGAGTAAGTAGTTAATTGATGAAAAGCAAAATGATAGCTTTTTATGTATATTGAGTTTTTTAGAGTTTAAATATGATATTTTGGCTTGTTCTGGGTCCAGGAATAATACTTAAAAAGGATTGGTATAGTTCTGGGCCACCCTGTTTATTATTAATTTCACCATTTCAAGCTGTTGTTAAATAATTTGTAATTTAACAAATATTTATACTATTACTTACTTTATTAACAGCCATTCTTTTGTTACGTATGTGACACTTAGACACATTTATGGTGAAATATAAATAAAGTAAAATTATATAAATACATTTATCACAGTTCAGTGTATAGAAGGTGATTTAATTCAAAAGTATACAAAATTGGGCACAAAAATTTTTATTATTTTCCAAGCAATACATGTTTTTATGGCTGTTACGTTTGTGACATGAAAGGCACTCATCCTTAGAGTGTTAGGTACATAATGGTAAAATTCTGTTAATTTTTCCTTCGATAAAATTTAAAATAAAATTAATTGCATTCCTAATTAATATTTACATACAACTCTTAATTAATCAATGTACCAACATGTTTTGAACACTTGTTAAAAATTGTGATTTGTTGTTACGTATGTGACAGGTTGTTTGTTACGTATGTGACAAGTATAACTAGAGTACCAAGAACACTATTTATGATAAAAATAACAACTTATTCTATGTAAAAGTGATATCCTTACAACTGAACTGAACCAACAAAATAGGTAACTGTTATCAATTCACATAGAAAACGTTACAATAAAACTTAGGTACTAAATTCACATATACTGTATATTAAGGTTCCTTATAACTATTTCTACAATATTAATTTTTAAATAAGTTGGGTACACTTTTGTTCTAAGTAAAACTAACAGAACATAGTCACACTTCTTTAATATGTACAGTTTTTGGAAACTGATAAAGTACACAAACTCAACGGTTTTAATTTTAGGTTGTTCCAACACCCGAATAATGTCTTTAGTAGCCACGAGCCTTTCATCATTTTCATCAATTTTAAACAGTGTAGTATCCTCCCCATACTTTCTCAAGAAAGTGACTACAATATCTTCATTTACTTTGCTCTGGCAAACTGCTACGTAGCGAAATTCTTTCATTTTATTACTTAATAATTTCACTAATACAAAGTCACCAGGATTTGGGTGTTGGACATTTCTATCAGTGTTTGATAATGGGCTCTTCATCTGTCTCCATCTGTGCATTTTCCAGTACTCTCATACTTATCATCATCAGATTCATTACTGTAAGCATCTTCATAGTGTAGCCGTCGTCGGGTTGACAGTTTTTGTAGAATCATATTCTTCATTCTTAATGTCAACTTTAAGCATGAGTGATTTTGATGTCCTGCTAATCAGTATCTTGTGATCACTATATGCTTGAAAGTGGTGCATTGCTTGAATACCAGTTATTTGATGAATTTTACCCCATCTTTCCTCAAGATGTTTTCTATTATGATTTATTTCTTCCTTTGAAACAAACAATAGCCGAATTTCTTTGCATTTTTCCAATGTCACTCTGTAGAAATCTTCTGGGGTATTAACAAAAGCTTTCCGACCCTTTACTGCTCTCCATACAATCCTCTTTACCATCCCTCCGATACCATCTACAGCCCCCTTCCCATGGCTGGAAGCAAAAGAATTCCAGTTCATTGCAATACCAAAGTCTTCCTCTGCAAAACAAATATTTGACATAGTGTACCGGCTTTTAAATTGGCCGGCATAGTTATCAGAAAATATATGTAAAATGTTTTACTTCTGGAGCTATTTGATTAATTTCTTTTACAAGAACTTTTATAAATGTCCAAACAGAGTTATTACAATGCTTCAAATCATCACTAACACAAGCAAAACTATAAACTTTATCATTATGCCAACCTTTTATTTTTTGTACATAAATCAGTCTGGGAGGCTTTAAAATAAACAAATAAATAGATTAACTTGGTAGATAGGCTAGGTTAACTAACTTCCTAAGTTAATTCTTCTTCAAATTGACAGTTTTTGTATCATAACTTAATGTGTCACATACGTAACATTTTGATGTGTCACATACGTAACACAGTTTACTTGCCAAAGAATAATATTTAAAATAAAATAAAAAATATCATATTAACAATCATTAACTTGACCTTACTTTTACAAAATGTTATCCATGTCAAAATTCTAGATGAGATGCAGTTTAAACTTGTTCATGTTTCTTGTTACGTATGTGACACTGTGACATACGTCAGAATTATTTAGAAATAAGGACTTGTTTACTTACCAAGTTTATTTAAATTCAGCTCAAGTTTATGTAAAATGTCCAAGCTTCCTCTCTCTAACCTCAAATCTGAGAAACACTTAATACACTAGGTAAAATCAGCTGTTTTAAAAAACTAGATTATTGTTATTAGTAGACTGTCTCATCAACAGGCAACTTTAACCTAGAATAAAAATAAATATACATCTTCTATTAAACTATTTTCTTTGGATTTGGTAAATTAAAGTATTTTACAACATAAATATGTCTTAAAAACTAACTTTAAAATTTATTTCATTTTTTAACACTGAGGTGTCTGTTATAAAAGAATGGCTGTTAATCAGTTGAAGCCTCTTTGTAATGATATATGGCACACTTATACTATAAAAAATTTGATTTGCTGGTAATTTTATCTCTCAATAGTTAATAAAAAAGTATAATTTGTATTAAAACGTATATAATGTTTTAATATAAAAGGCCTAAAACTATGTTATTTTTGTATAAACTATTCATACTCTGCAATCTTATTATTATTATCATTAATTAATACTAATTCGCTTTTTATGAATACGTTTCATGATAAGTTACAATTGTAGTTTCAATAACATTGGATTTGTTTTGTTTACAGCCGGACAGACAGGTGCTGATGTGGTCGGCGACTTGGCCCAAAGAAGTGCGGAAGTTGGCTGAGGATTTTCTCCACGATTATATCCAGATAAACATCGGCTCCCTGGAACTGTCAGCCAACCACAACATTGTACAAATTGTCAACATTTGTCGAGATACAGAAAAAGATGAGAAGTAAGCACTGTCAATTATTCTACTCACATGTTAGTGTATTATATCTAAAATGTCTGGTATTGTCTGAGCGTTGGCAAGATATATTTTTCAGAGGATTTGAAAGATTATATTTCTGTTTTTCTGTCTATGCGATATCTTGATAACAAATTGATTCATCTTGTATGAAGCTTTATATTTATGTAAGGATCATTCTCACATTGGGATTGAATTTAAACCCCCAATGTTAGGTTTCCAAACGTCTTCATAGGTCACGTAGCGATAAGACTTTGGTAAAATGTGAAACCTGAACTTTGATTCTCTTATACTGCTGTGGCATCAATTTGTGTTTGCCTACGTCTAGTTTTTATTTTCTTGATGTAAGAGTACAAACTTAATCAAAATTGATGCAGTGATAGGTCAGAATTACTTCTAGACCTACTCCCCAGTCATTAACCAAATGTACAATTACATTCATACATCTAATGCATACTATAGCCATTAGATAAACACTCATGTTGTAATTGTTCACATCACCAATTACAACTTATCTTAATACTGCAAACATTTGGTAGGCAGTTTCAGCAAGTTTCAAATACAAAATTATAAAAAAAAATTTACTCGTAACTTAAAATCTACTATTGGACTAGCAAATAATAATTATATTGCAGTAAATTAATGTGGTAATGACACAGTTTACTGGTCTACAGTGAGACATTCAGTTAAGAATATTCTCTTTGTATGTCGGATTGTTTTATTATAAGTGAATCTCTTTTGTTTCAGGTTGAGTACACTGTTACAAGAGCTCAGTGAAGAAGAAGGAAAGACCATTGTATTTGCCGAGACCAAGAGGAAAGTAGACGCGATCACCAGAACAATCCAGCGAGGCGGGTGAGTTGTTCATCTTTTACGGATAGTTTGTTAATTTTGTATGATTACGTTATGTATTAAACATTTTCATTGTGATTTGTAATTGCACATTTCTTCATCTGCCAAAAAAATAATAAAACCATTTCTCAAAATAGAGTTCTGAAGTTTTGTTGGTAGTTTACATAAAAAAAACTCGATAGTATAAATATGTTTGTGACATAAAAATATTGTTTAGTATCAATTTATTTGTGAATTTTATGTTAAAAGTGTAATAAGTAATGTTTTGTTAATTAATAGTCAATAGTCAAACGTCTTTATTCATGAATCATGTACATTGGTGGTACAGTAAATTGTGTCAAAATAAAATATAAACCACACTCAATTAACACAACAATTAACATACAACTAACAATATACATTGTATTAACATACAATTAATTATATTCAATATTATATAGGCTATAATTAGGTACAAAACAAAATAAAGTAACTCAGTTTGCCTAACATTTGTAGCAAAACGTAATGTGTTGTTAAAAATCATTTTTAAATTGAAAGCAGCATTACATATTATTTATAACAAGAAAATAAAGTTTTTCGATCTGTCTAGCTCAGAGTAAATAAAAATAAGCCAGAATACTTCCAAATTTTGAGAATTTGTAATTTATTTTAAAACTTCTGCTCACACAGAAATACATTAATCCATTAGCTCCATAATACAAATTTAAAGTGGGCTTTTAATTTTTTAGGTGGCGTGCAATGGGTATTCATGGAGACAAGAACCAAAATGAAAGAGATTATGTGTTACGAGGTAAGTAGCTGGATAATTTGTTACCAAACTCAAGTGTGGCAGGTGTGTGCTAGAAACGTGTCAACTCTTAGATCTTGTGCCATAGACCTCTTCAGCATTTTGCCATGCTTTTTTCAATCAACAAGAATATATGCCTTGTCTTAATAATGTGTTATACAAGGGCTATTCAGAAAGTAATTATGTTTCACTCTGTAGCCGCTAGGGGCGGGAACTATCCACGGCCATTCTTATGTCAGTGCATTTCTCTGTTCAGCGGACCGTTTTCATTGATTTCTTCAAAAATATTTTGTATGTTTAGATATTGGTTTGTGTATTGTTTGTTTGTTCTCAATGTCAGCCTTTGTTTAAAGGAGCGGTTCTATTTTTGTCAGGTATTGCTTATCTCAAATCTTGTTAAAAGTGTGCTATTTTGAATTTTTTTTTAATTTCTTCTGAGATTTTACCTTTCTAGATCCTGCCTAGTTTATTCATTAAAATACCTGTGCCCCAAGTGAATTCAGATGCTTGTTGGTTATCCCTGTAATGTTGTCTTCTGCATCAATTAGGGCTTGATTAATAGTTTTTTTCTGTCCATAATTCTGAAAATTTACCAGGTAAGACAAATCTGTCCCAAAGTAGGTAATGTTTATACTTGGCAGTTATATCAATGTTATTAACAATGGCTGCCCAATTATAGGATATGTCTAGATTTTGGTAGAGACCATGTTGCCCGAAATAAAGCTTATCTCAATTTTGTTGTAGTGGAATAAAAAGTGTGTAGTTTTTAATGCCAACTTTGAATGATGTTATTCTGGACTGTAAAAAAAGACGTCATTGATGATAGCTTTGTCCCATTGCTATTGTCCAAGTTGGAAGCATGTGCACAGTGTTGTATGTTTGCAGATGTCCTGGTTATAAAAAATATAAACAGCTTTTTAATTATAGTCTTGTCTGGTTTGAATTAAACCAAACAACTCTTGAATTTAAAAGAGGAAAGTACATTTCTAATGCAAACTCATCGTTGTGCACTCAGTTTTTATTTTGAAGTAATTAAAAGTTTTTTATTTTGAAGTAATTAAATGTAGTATGTTTTCCAACTTAAATCACTATTTAAGTTGAAAAACTACCCCCCACTAGTTTTTTTTTACCAACTGGAAATGATGTTCCAACTAAGAACAGAATATTTACGTTTGCCAGTTAGCCTACAGTTCACGTTTTAGTAACTAAATAATGCTAATTGTATACTCATGTTCTGTTGCAGAGTTCCGTAAATCATCAGCGGGAATTCTGGTGGCAACTGACGTTGCTGCCCGAGGTCTAGGTACGTACACAAGTCCTGTTAACGGACGTGCGAGGCTGCTGGGGAGATGGAAGACTGGTTTGATGCCAAATAAACTCAGAAAACTGAGCTATAACGTGTAAGGTGGCCAAACTTCACCCATATCTTCGTAAGCACATCAATGTTACTCATCTTTTCAAGTTTTATAGTGTTACTTATTGGTATGTCCATTCCATCATCTTGGGCACCGGCCTACTAGGGTGAATCCTTTTTATGTTATTTTGTTCCATGTTTTACAACATATCAAGATAATTTCAAGTATCTCTAGCCGTATCTAGAGTATAACATCTGTTATCCCGGATATATTTTTACTGAGAAAAGTTCACTTTATTTTGACATTTCCTAAGTTTAATCATTTATATAGTGCAAAATACTACTTGCAAAGGGTTAACATTTTTTACCAAAATATACAGCATTCAGACAAATGAAAATATTGTTCTGGCAATTAATTTATCGGTTTACATTTGAATCAAACATAAAAAATGTCTTATGAACCAATATAGGTTTCAGGCACAGAAAGTTTTGAATTTCAAGGTTTATTATTTATTTTCAAACCGTTTCTGATGTTAAAAACCAAAAATATAATGCTTAACAAACATCTCGGAAACATTGGATTGGAAATTAAATTGCTTCATTTAATTAGTGTAGTCTGAAAATATATTACCAGTATATACAATTTTGTCACAACCTGTATTTCTTGATGTTGTGGAATTACCTTAAATAGTTGTATAAACATGTCATGCATTCATCATGTACACCCTTATTTAGATCGAAGGGTAACTAGAAGAGGATTGTACTCGTGTACTGTAGGCCTTGGATGTTGCCGAAGGTGGACATGGCATCCACAACTTGAAAGGTGAAGTGACACGGTTAGTGGTTGATGTGTTGTGTGGATAAATACCTTCCGGAGGTAGTTGGGTAATGTGCGGCTTTGGCATCAACGTCTCTCCTGGCCAACGCACGACCGCCCTTGCTCCTTGCTCGTGAGGGTACTTTGGTTCAGGTAACGCTCTTCACCACCTTGTAACCTTAGCTGATGATGTTGGGTTGTCATTATTTTAAGGCCAAAACAGATGTGTGCACTCGAGTCATGAAGAAATGTTGCTTGAAAATGTCTATTATTAATATTTCTATATTTAGTCGATAACTATACTGTGATTATAAAATTATTTTTAATCCAGGACACTATTTTTAATGAGACTGTCGCAAGAGTAAAGGTTAATAGAAACACAGTGTACTTTATTTTGAGTGTATTATGTTATCGTCCTAGTTAACTTTAATTTTTAAGGAATTATAGAAATAAGTTAATAAATCATTATAAATTATGACAATTAGTCTTACTAAGGAAAGGTGAAAGGGCGTGGGTGTTTACAATAGGCAGTATTTATATTCTCATTGCAGAAATGGGTTTATATAAATTTCTGTCTCTTCTTAAATTGTTTTAAATAAAATTTTATTAAAAAAGATTAAAATTTTGCTTATACATTGTTTCTTGAGTAAATTTTCAACAAAAATCGATAAAAAATATAAAAAAATAATTTTTTGTAAAATAGTTATTTTGCAATAAATCTTGTCTCAAACAATTGTATTATGGAAAAAGTTGTACTTTTAGAAATATTCAAAAAAGTTTAGAAAATTTTGTGATTGTTAGTTTATAATGGCTTATAACTAAAAGACAACAAGAATATAAGATTTACTTGGGCCAAAACCTAACTGGCACATTCCTGATAGGACAGAAATTTAAGTATTGAAACAGCTGTACTATAACACATTACTATGAGGAATGGCCACTTTTGTTATTTATATTTGTCAACTTTGTGTCGTCAGGAGTATAACTTAGTTTATTACTCCTGAAAGTAATTTATAAAAAAAATCTGAAATAGAAACGGAAAAATAACTTAAAGGGATCAACTTACATTTGAATTCATGTTCTGTGCGCACCTTTTAGTCTTTTTCTGAATAAATCTTACCAGTTTCATGTCCTGTTATTTCATTATTTTGCTGTTATAATGGTATGAAGTCAATGTAATTTATAGAAAGAGGAAATTCTAATTGCATCTATAAATATTTTTGATTTTGGCCTTGACAATGTACATGAATGACAGTTCAACATTAGGCATTGCCAGGTTGGAATTCAATGCTCAGCTGTACACTTGTATTTTAGATGTTGACGATGTGAAGTACGTTATCAACTATGACTACCCCAACTCGTCAGAGGACTACATCCACCGTATCGGACGCACGGGGCGGTCCGACCAGACAGGCACGGCGTACACATTCTTCACACCGAACAACTCCCGCCAAGCCAAGGACCTTGTCAACGTCTTGCAGGAGGCGAGACAGGAGGTGGACCCAGAACTCAACAAGATGGCGATGCGAGGTGGAGGTGGCGGAGGCAACTGGAGAGGTGAGAAATGACACATGTTTTTTGTGTAGATGAGATGTAGATCCAGGACAATATGCAATAGGAGGCTACTTGTAGCACATGAAGACGTTACTTCATTTCCAGAGTGTTTTTCATTTATTACATATTTGACACATTAATAGACACATGGTTTACTTCATTTCCAGAGTGTTTTTCATTTATTACATATTTGACACATTAATAGACACATGGTTTACTTCATTTCCAGAGTGTTTTTCATTTATTACATATTTGACACATTAATAGACACATGTTTACTTCATTTCCAGAGTGTTTTTCATTTATTACATATTTGACACATTAATAGACACATGGTTTACTTCATTTCCAGAGTGTTTTTCATTTATTACATATTTGACACATTAATAGACACATGGTTTGTCCAGTGGTGCTGACTTCTGGATAACCAAACATTTAACCCTTGGAACACCGCTGATAAATCCATTGATTTCCCTATAATGTCAAGACACCTATAAAATATATTTTCCTTTAAGTTCAGAGCTAGTTTTTGTATAAATATGCTGAAAGAGGTAAATGCAAAAATATTAAACATAAAAATTTTAGTTAAAATTGCCATATTTATTGATTAAAATCTAAAAATATCAATTTACTATACTGTGTGTGTGTTTGTTTGTTCAAATTCTTGGTACAAACTAATAGAACTGATAAATTATATAAAGTACTAGAATTATTAGAGCATTTCCTTATCTAAGGTTTCACAGATAAGGTCTATCATCTTATCTTATCATCTGGCCAGATAATGGATATATTTGGCTATAAGTCTTCAAAACAGATGAGCAGGTGGATGGCTAGACAAAGGGCATCCCCCCCACTGAAGTGAATGTGGGCTATAAATACTTCCTTATCAACTGATAAGCAAGAGCATGCACCTGCCATTTGAAGGTGAATTTAAAAAACTCTCCAAGAGACAAAATGTGTAATATGGGATATTCCCTGTTTGGGTGTTTGGATATACTCGGTGGCGGCGTAGAGCTCTCAATTGTATTAGGTGCTCCGTCGTCAGCCGGCCGGCTCGAGGAATCGTAAAAACGCGCCTTTTTAGGCGAAACCGTCCGGCGGGGATGCGACAAACCACACCAACGGTCCTCACCACAACGAGGTGCACAGCCGCGAGTTTTGTGTTTTGGTCCTAGTCTACCATTCTGATATATCCGTGAGAAGGGTTAAAAACATCCATAAAGTGCTGAAAATTTAGAGGTACAAACGGGTAAATAAAACTTAATTAAAAAGATTCTTATAAGTTTTTTTTCCCCGTCTCTGATAGATGTGTAACATTATTAGTGTTTGGATGCAACGTGCAGGGAAACTGTACGACGTGACATCTTTACTATTTGTATTTATTCTACAATACACGACACGACATGACATTTGGAAACTTCATTTCCGAATTCAACTAAAAGGTTAAAACTGAACACAAAAAATTGAAAACCTCATTTCCAAATTTAACCAATCACCAAATCCCTATGAGGCCTGGAGCGAGTTGTAATATTATACAAGCAAATGTACACAAACCGGGTTGAGTTTCTTTGTGAAGTTATCTTTAAATTTGAAATATTTTTAATTCCATATTCTCAGGAATACATGATTATCCCAATTAAGTTCTGTAAAATAATATTTACGTTTATAAAATAATCAAATTTATAATTTATTATTTTCGTAAACGGTAAAAAAAGATAGCGACACATAAAAAGATTGTTGATCTTAACACGGGTAAGCTTTTAAAACCTAACAAAAAACCATTTCCAACTCTTGTATAGTTAATAAAGTTCTTAACTTAAAAGATAAATCTCCCAATTGATATTAAAATATTTCTATGTTTCCATGAAGTCATCAGTAGACATTTAATTTTGTTCCTGCAACCTGTTAGGCCCAAAGAAGCTCTCAACGTTTTCGACTAGAAGTTTAGCGTTAACACTCTTTATCTGCTATGTGCTGACTTCGAACGTTTTTACATGTATTTTATATAATTTGTTTTAAAATTATGTAAGTGTTAAACCTGACAGTAAAAAACCAAGTTAAAATGTTATTCTTATCTTTTATTTTCTTGCAGTATAAGAAGTTTTACAGCATATAATGTTAATATACACATTTTTTTACAATATAAAGGATTATAAAAATTTGCCAATAAATAACGAAGTTATGAGATTTTATAATAACCACATGCAAATTGCAAAAGTGTTATGCCACTTTCGAATAACATCTGTAAACATACCCTTGGCGTTTCAAAAAAGATTTGGAAAATTTTATCAAACGTGCAGTGTACTACGCAAAATAGCGAATTGTTATGATAACCAGTTTCAAATCAGTAGCAGAAGCCAAGAACTGGGATGCTACAGGTCAGGGAAGTCAGGGGAAAAAACAGGACTGGAAATCAGGAAAAGTCAGGGAATTTCGACGTTGGTCAGGGAAAAATATAAAATCCCTTTACACAAATAAACTTACTGCCGCTGCGCCGAGTCCAAGCCTGCAGACAATGCGGCGCATGAAGCAGGCAGCCAAGGCGGCTCGGCTGGCCCGGCCCGGCCGGTGCGACAGACTCGCCTACTTACCTGACAATTTTGTGATTTTAAAAGTTGATGTTTAAGTTATGTACCTTCTTTAGCTCTGTAATTTCTATGTGCTACTAATTACTTATGGTGCAGTGTTCTAAAGTATTTTACTTCTGTGTTGTAAAAGATCATTTAAGTCAATCTTTTTGTACGTATTAAACTGTGTTCACTTTATTTTTTGCTTTTTTATATTTGCCACCCTGTTAGCCTTAACACCGCTTTTTTCCACCCATTAATTGCCAAAAACCCTGGGGATTGCGTCGAAAAAAGTCAGGGAAATATGAAAAATTTGGTCTGGAAATCAGGGAAAAGTCAGGAATTTCATTATTGGACTCCTGTAGCAATCTAAAAGAACAATGAATAGAGCGCAGTGTCGTTTTACTTTTAAACTTGCTATAGTTTGTGAGAGATGACTAAAACCTTTGATTGCATCACTTTTACTGCACTACATGTTCTGCAATACGTGCGGTATGGGGTTAAAAATAATATTAACTCATAAATAATAAAACTATTAAAGAAAATAGTGTTATTAAAGAATGGTTAACTATGTGCTTACTCTAAACTTCCAGTTCCTGCTGTATAGATATACCATGTATGCGATATTAGCCCCCACCATCATATTAGCAGTATTCACCTACGGTGCTGGCAAGATTTTCTTTGAATATATTAAATTTTGTGAGTAATTAATATGATTTTATATTTATGTTTTTTAGGTAACAACAAATGGGGCTACCAGCGCAACAGAAACTTTGGAGGCTCTAACTCACACAAGAAGTTCAATGGTAAGCAGAATTAAATTCTTTAGTCTATTTAGCACTGAGTAAAAAAATATACAGTAGTGGTCATTTTTAGTGGCCTACGGCCTGTTATGGACAAGAGTTTAAACTGGTGAACAATGACAGTTGCAGGGTAGTCGTTTTAACACATACAGGGTGAATAAAAACTGTACCTAGAACAATTTATTTATTTTTAAGCATCACATTACATCCTAATTTTATTACAGGTGATTCCTCATGAAACTTAACAAGGCTAAACTAAATTAAAATCCTTAAAACATAGATTAAGATCAAATAACGAAGAATATAAAAATGAAACGACAATTTTAAAATTGAAACATTAAAAATTATGAATTATATTAAGAGCTGTATATTAATAATCTACAGTATTTTGAGGTAAACAATACAATAGAACAATAAATTAAAATACGTAAAATATAAATCATATATAAAACCGCAATTAGTATTAGTCTTATTAATTATATTAAGAATATCACATTTTCTTATTGGTATTGTAAAAATTCTTTTAAAGAATAGAATGCACTTTGCTCAAGCTACTGACCTAGATTTTTTTTTAAATTTCCTTGGGCAAGAAATGTCTCGGAGATGCATAGGTAACTTGTACACTTTCAGCCCCAACTTGTGTTTGGCTGTGAACTTGGATTCTCCATGAAAAACCAAGCTGAGTGTACCTCTGAAGAATGGAAAACTACTTTTTCATTCGTATCACAAGATTGCCCCTGTACCAAAATACCAAATTTTAGTCCCAACATTAAAATATTAAATTTAAACCCCTGTCAAGTTGTTCCATATTGTTTTTAAAGGTTTTGTGAAAAAAACCAGTGAAGTTAAGAGATCACTATCTCAAGTCAGTAAAAAATTGACCTATTTGAAATTATTCTAGAGAGTCTGAGAACATGTAACAATTCTTTAATTACAAAAAGTTGGTTCACCTCTACATTCATCACCTGTCCACTTTGTTATAGGAATTTCATGAAGGTTTTGCACAGCTTATGTCAGCAGCTGGGAAAACATTTGTAAATGTTGTTATTATGTGGGGTAAAAACGTGTAATTGTTCCCACATTGTAATTATGGTGTTTAATTACCCAGACATAATTAATGAGAGGAAACGGTATTACCCGTACAATCACAATATTGACTGAATATGGCTAAAATAACGATAAACTTGTAATGATCTGCAGCCACAATTCACTTCTTTCCAGAATCACCATCTTTTAATTTTTAAATTGATGACATCAATGCCTGCTGTAAATGATGTACGTGTTTATGTTTCAGAATACTAACTGAAGACCAGTGGGAACCAAAGTCTCTACGCTCTCCATCTCTCTTATTGTGATAACATAAAGTAATTCATTGTCTTTTGTATTGTGCTACAACCACGGATGTAATTTTATTTATTACTCGTCACAGACTAGTAAAGTTAGATTTTTTTTCCCATTCGGTCCTGTTACTTCATCTCAACAACACTTGTTACTGAATACCATGTGTCGTTCAGTAATGATTGTTATTGGTGTAAATATTTAACATAGCATTCAAGTTAAGTACCTGGCTACTTAAGCCCTTATTGTGTGACTCGTAGGGCAAATTTCCAGCTCACCCCCTCACCACTAAGTCTTGTTCAGTATTATGTGTAAAATGAGTATATTTGCACTTCCCTGAGATTTTTTTATACACAGTGGTTTTAGCATTTCGTAATGTTAAAGAAGATTCCTTTTATATTTTAATGATTGTTATAAGTGTATCCTGTTTTGAGTTTTTAATTCGGAGAAGACCGAAACTTACTTTGTAATTTTGATTATTTAATAATGATAAGAAAAAGTGTAAATTAAAAAAAAAGTTGAAAAAAACATGTTGTTTCATTTTTAATCCTTTTATTTGTTTCAAGAAGAGGTCAATCTATTTTTGCTATAAACTCCTATTTTCTAGGTGGTACATCTGACAGAATGGGCATCCGACAGGACAACCGTGAATGTAATGTACGAGGAATCTCCTTGTAGATGTAGGAAAAACCAAAAACAATATTTCCGTGCCTAAACGCTTACTATAACGACTTGGATTGTAGACATTAATATTCCAGAGTATTAATATTTAAATTATCAATGAGACATCCAAGACGATATAAAATATTTTTCTGATTAGTAAGCTCCTAGTGAATATTCAGTACAATTTATTACTAAATTGGTTAACTATTAAATATTATCTGGTTTATCTAAAATAAAAATCACAGTTCTAAATAAAAACAATGGATTTATTTTAAACTAGCAAATTAATAAGTTTAAACGTTTCAGAATTTTCATCACTCTATTTTCCACAAAGCATTGACAAACCGTTTAGTAAATTTAAAAGTTCCTTTGGCAAGAAATAGAAATATTAATCAAATATATCAAACTAAAAATTAGAGCTCTCTTCTAAAATAAAAATCAAATACCACTTGGAAATAACTAAAATAAAAAAGTTCACTTCTAAGTACACTCACAATTGAAAGAATAAAATTTTAAACTTCTCTTTAACACTACTTGAACCTTAACTTTCAAGTCTTTGCAATTCAGATTAGAAACTTTCTCAAATAATTATTAAAGTTCAATTAATTACCAATTAATAATTCACAATAAAACAGATCCAATTAAATATTAATAAATTACTACTTTTTCAAATTTCAATTAACCCTTTGCACGCCAAGTAATTACATATATGTTTTGCCCTAGCGCCAAATTACTGAATATTTAATTTTTTTGAAAACTGTAAAGCTATTTTTTTATTTGTTTAAGTAATTGATTTAAAGAATAAAAAAACCATAAAATGCTTTTTATGGGCAATTTTTTAAAATGAAATATAAATATAGATATTTTTCTATTTTAAGGACCAGTAGGTATGAAATGAACAAAAACGTTATTTTGATAAAACTGTTTAATTTTTACAAACGTATACCGGTACATGAAGTAGATATGATGTGTGATAAAGTAAATAAATACACATTTTGGAAAACTGTTTTTCTGTTTTTTTTTTTTACGAATAATCGTCCAAAGTATGTAACCCCAAGAACGAAATCGTCAAAAGTCCGGATCAGACGTGTTAGCCATAATTATGGCTATATTCCACAAGTTACGTCAAAATAATAAATAATAGTTATTACTATGGTAATAATTTTAATAGTTCACAAGCACTAAACGTTATATAAACTAATAAAACTGTAAAAACATAAACTGTCAGTGAGCAGGAACACTAAGACATAGAACTTCACGAAATGGCGGCGAGTATAATCGCTTTGGGCGTTTTCGAGAAGTAACGGGAAGCAAACATGAATAGAAAGAAACAGCTGTTACCGATCGATATTCCTCTTCAAACGTTCAGTGGCACGTTAGCTAATGCACTAGGCAGCAAAAGTGACTTTCTCTGCCATCTAGCGGCAAATTCGACAACTATTAAACTATCTAATGTTGTAAAATGTAGTTCGCGATATAACTCGCTATGGGCCGCTGTACGGACTTTTTATGCATGCGAAATAACTCGCTTATGGCGTGCAAAGGGTTAAAGTTATTAAAAAAGTTCAATTTTAATTCACTTTTCTTGCAAGTATGAACCAAATGCAACTTGTATGATTATATTGTTCATCGAGAATCAGTTATTTCAGATTGCTCTGTAGTTTCTATAAATTTAATTTTTTCCTATAAAAAAGACAAAATTAATTATATTAGATCAGGAAGACTATTTCAATAAAACGTACAATAAATTTGGTGCTTACCTCAAAATCCCTTGTGGAAAAAAAAAATATAAAAAACACGGCGCGCTGTAATTAACTTAACTCACAAGTGGTTTACTACATTGTGTTGTGTAATAGTGGAATCCCGTACAGTAAAAATCTCATATGATTAGTTTTCCTAACTGATCATTTCAGTTTAGTGTGATTGCTCTTTACATATATTCTCTTTGGTCTTCTGATTATTGGTCAAAAAAGTAAGGGGTGACATTAGTTTATGTCCAAATCCTGATTGAGCTAAATTGTCGAATTCCCACAATATTTCAGTCTCTAAATGCTACGTAATAAAAACATGATTTGGACAGCTTCTTGAATCAGGATTTGACGATTCTCAAACAAATTTTTTATACCATGTCATTCTTAAAGATTGACTGTGCTACAGGGTGTGCATACAGCAAGTGGTTAAAACAACTTGCTCAAACTAGAGGCTAATACGAAGTATTTAAGATCCAGTAATTGGGTTATGTTATTACAATCACATTTTGGGGACAACTGTAGAAAAATGCTGTCTAGTGTAGATAACTGACATTTATTAAATTTTTGTAGCATAGCTGTAATGGTCGGGACCCACACATGGCACGGAAAGTCATTTACACCAGAGAAGGGTGGTAAAGGCAAAAAATTAAACCGGGAAATTAGTTAAAATTGGGCAATACTATTGACAAAAATAATAATTTACTATACTGTGACTGATCTAAATTCAAATTCTTGATACAAACTAATAAAAGTGATAAAGTATAAACTACTAGTCATTACAGCATTTCCCTTATCTAAGGTTTCACAGGTCTATCATCTGGGCAGATAATGGATATATTTGGTTATGGCTCTGTTGAAGCAAAAAATAGAGCAGGTGGACTGAGCTAGACAAAGGGCAACCCCCCCCTCTGGAGTGAGTGTAGTCTATAAATACTTCCCTTATCAACAGTGATAAGCAAGGAGCATGTACCTGCCATTTTAAAGGTCTTTTGTGAACTAAAAAAAACTAAGAGACACAATGTGTAATAATATCCCAATACTCCTGTTTGGCATTTTGGTCAAAGTCTACCATTCTAGCTGGAAAGGTTAAAGGTTGATTAAGACCAAAATAAATGTACAAGATTAGTAGTACAAGTGTACTGTTTATGGGTACACCCACCCTGGGCAGTAAAAATTAGGAAGAAAAATATCTTGAAGTTAAACACATTCGTTTTCTTTATGTTGTCAAGATGTCTAGAGGTACTTTTCGGCTTCAAATTCATAGTAACAACTTTTCATTAGTAATTGGAATTGTAAAATATACAAAAATGTTTGTTTTAACATTTTTAATTTTTAAAATAGTTTAAATTTAAAATTCTTTGTTTCTTGAAATATTTAACCTCAATAATTATAAATGTGTCTATAGTACTTCAAATTTGACTAACTATTAACATGTTCCTTCTTGTTTTTTGTTCTCTTAAGATAAGTTGAGAAACCTATCATTGCACTTAATAGTCCAAAAAGGACCTTCGTGTTTGCTTTCGAAGTGAATAACTATTCAGGATGGGTATTGTTGGGTTAGAGCCTGCCTCCTGTTGAGAACCATGATGAGGTGTAGTGGGTACTTATATCTATATCTGTCATCACCTTGAAATAAGGGGAAGCTAGTTCTGCACCAGCCACTCCAATCAAAGCAGACAGGGTAATATGTTCGAGCTAGGCTGCCTTTAAGACAATGGCTAAACGCACATTGGAGGAGCAAACTGTCACAAATCAATTTGCTCCTACAATTTTGTCAAACACTTGTCCATGTGTATGAAATGGGCCACCGCGCACGGAGGGAGCACCTGGGTCGAGACCACGTGAGCCACTTGAAACAGTCAGATGCCTAAATTTGATGTTTCACAACAACTGTAGAAAGCAAAAATGTTCGCCCATGCGCCCTTTGGTGGATTAAACTAGGTTGATTTACAACCTAACTTTGCTTTACATCTCTATTCAAAATGTGTCTGTTACAAGCTATCCAGTCACTGGAGGAGCAAACTGACAAAATGGCTCGTAGACTCCTTGCCAATGGTTTGCTCTTCTAATGTGTTTCCAGCATCCATACATGTTCCTTTTTATTTTACCGTGACTGCGCCAATCTAGAGCTTGGTGTTTTTTGTTGTTTGGCTATGCTAACTCATGCTTTCATATAAACAAAATCGATTTAGAGGTCTTTGAAATCAGAGCAGACAGTTATCATAAAAGATAAAGAGGAACTGGTCAAAGAAATAGAAGGATTGAAATGGATAACAATTTAAGAAATTTTACACCTCAAATTGACTTTTAAAATATTATTTAAGAGGAACACATGGGGTGAAGGCTACTCAAACATAACTCCAAAAATTGCTTATTCTTCCAGTCCTGTCTGTTTCTTTTAAGAAACACTATGTCTAACATAAATTTAAGTACCATATCAATTAACCATCAAAGAGCATAACAATTTCATTTAACATGATCAATACATTCGCAGCCAAAAATTATTTGAACAATTAAGTTCAAAAATAATATTTTAATTCTTTTTTTTTATTGTGTGATAATTTATTATCCATGCAGAAGTTTAGTGTGCTTACTGTACAAAAAAGTGTGCCTTTTTTCGTTTTAAAACAGCTAGTGTATTGTCTTAACTTGAAAGAATGTCACAAATACAGGTTCGGGCAAAAAAACCTCCCCGGTTTGAGCAAGCCCAACTGCGTGGAGTTGTAGTGGGGGTAGAGAAGTGGAGGGGGTATTGTTTTCCCGTAGTCGGCGTACGTGCCATTTTCAGTGTTCGCCATGGCTTGGCTCGGTGAATGGCGGAAAAATTGGCGGTTCTGTGATTTTTCTAACTCAACGAGCGTTTCGGATTCCGATTCGTAACTTGGCCGACGTGATAGTGTTCCTGAATCGCGAAAATGATTAGACTGTGGGTTGTCAAACTTTAGACAAACAGGGTCAGCATTAAAAAGAAAACCAACTGGCCGACCTCGTACTGCAATAAAACACCGGAGAATGTGACGCGAGTGAAGAACATCCATCCAAACAGTCTCCAAAAGCGTTTTCGGCGGTTAAACATGCAGCTGCCCTGGGATTGTCAGAAAGGAGTGTAAGAGAAATTCTGCATAAGGGAACTTCATCCTGCATCCCTACAAAAATAATGGTTTGCCCAAAAGTTGTCTGAAGAAGATTAATGAAACTCGCAGGGCTGCATGATGATTGGACATTTTATGCAAAACATTCCCCCACGATGCTGTCTTCATTCTCTTCTGATGAAGCCCACTTCCACTTGTGTGGAACCTGTTAACAAACAGAAATTTTCCGCTACTGGGCTGCAGAAAATTCCTAAGGAACTCCACCAACAACCACTACACAGCCCAAAAGTCACTGTTATGGTGCGCTGTTGCGAAATTGTTGGTGTGGTGGGGACCGTAACTTTTTTTTGAAGAAGATGGACAAACAGTAACGGTCAATGGCCAATCGCTATTGTCACATGATAGAGACATTTTTCCGACCCCAAGATCAACCAGTTTGTTTTTAGACCATGAGGGAAAAAAGAAATTTGGTTCCAACAGGACGGAGCCACAGCTCACACTGCGCTCGGCGGTCCATGGAAATTGTTAAGAGAGTTGTGTTCCCTGGACATCTTGTTTCTGTTAAAGAGGAGACATTTTCCTGCCCTCAAGGTCACCTGACTTATCACCCTTGTGATTTCTTTCTGTGGGGTTATCTAAAGGCTGAGTGTACAAACATCGTCCCAGAACTCTGCAAGAACTAAAAAGATGCCATTAGGGCAGGAAGTGGCAAACCATTCCAAGGAAGTTACATGAAGAACTAAGGAAAACTTCAGGGAAAGACTTGTGAATTGTCCTTACACAATGGGGGACATCATTTTTCCATCACCAAGTAAAAGTGTACCAAGTGATGTAAAAATGGCATTATAATAGGCTATTGACAAATATTAAAAAAGGTAATTGTTCTGTATGTTTCTTATTCTTTTTTGGTAAAAATGCCCTATTAGAAATCAGTGGGAGGTTTTTTTGCCGAACCCTGTATTAGCCCTACTTGTGTTTGTTGTGCCATAGTGAAAAAAGATGTACGAATAGTAAATAATAATCATGTCCTAATATATTATTCAGGCCTATGTTAATATAATAAACATTTCAAAATAATAATACTAAACATTGTATTTTTTTAAATCTAATGTCACACTTAGTTGCTTCAATTGTACACTATATGTGTTTGCTATTGGCTATCTAACTTCAGGTGCGGCTTGTTTACGAAGGTATTTTCGCTTGTTGCCGTCCATATATTCACTCATCTGACATCACGTATTATATGTATACTGTATTTAAACTCCAATTGGATTTTATAGAAAACTGTTAATTTTTAAATTGTAGAAGAATGTGCATTTGTATTTTAGAATTACTTGTCCATGATATTCTCAAACTGTTCCCAGTTTAAATACTTAAAATAAACCTATGGTGTGAAAATAATTTTATATGAAACAAAGCTACGACCCATTCCATAACCAGGCATGAAAGATGCTTATAAATTTATGAGAAACCGAAATGCGTAACAAAACCGTTACAGCTACAATTCCCGCCGTTATGTACTGAAGTACATTTTTGATAATGAAAGTAGATCTCAGATAGATGTATTTGGTAACTTTCATGACAAATTGTGGAATATTCGTTTGAACAAGCATGATCTATTTTATAAAAAAAATCGGTGTTATAAGATATTAGTATTGTCCTAACTATTAAACATGGAAAACTTAATGTTTATGTGATATTTTTATGTATATCCCGGTTTCCTTTTTTTCATTTATACTTCGGGTTTAAATATTTTAATTCCCAATATTTTATTTTAAAGTGGAAAAGGCTGATATACAATAATTAATTTCAACTCATTTATCTCAACGTGGTACCTATAAAGATGCACTTTTTTAAATGGCCGTAAAAAATTACATTTTGTAATAAGTAGTTAACTAATTTTAAAACGGCTCTAACAATATCTTTTTGTGGGCGTAAATTGGTTAAATATTTTTTAAGTATACGTTGCACTGGTGGGAACAAGTTTTGGAAAATGTCGCTCAGTCCTCGTTGGCTGCTCCAAGGTCACAGGTCAAATAAGCCTCCTCCCTCAATCTGCACTCTGGTGGTTTCTTGTATAGCGGTTAATTGTACTATAATTACATTTGATAAATTACTGACTATAAATGGTTTGGGTTTCCTTTGACATTTTGTGTTGGTGTAATATTTATAGTAGCTGAAGGAACAAAATGATTCAAAGAGCCATTCACTCCGTAGACTATCAATTTGGAGGAAACTAAAGAGCACAGGTGAACCCATGGGCCATACAAAAATAGAATCGCAAAGCATTGCACCACATATTCCCATCTAAGTATCAATGATTGGGCTGTTGTTTCCAAGTTGTGAAGCTTCATTTGTTTGTGTTTCAGATCATAGTTTTGGTCAAGAGTCACTGGTAATATTGGTAAGCAACGCACTTAGTAGAACCTTTGGTAACAAATTTAATAATTGGAATTTCAAGTGTAAAGTTATAAATAATTTTTAAATTGTAACCTAATTTATTCCATACTTTATGTATAAAAATTGAAATGAATTGATATGATGGAAACACTTATTTTCACTAATAATAAAGATAATAAAAGTGTTTTGTTTGTTTGCTTCCTCCTGTCGGTCTTATATGGTAAAGGGAGGAATTTTCTTAAAGACGATAATTTTAAAACTTTTTATAATTTCATTTAATTGCCGAAGCTTTCAACTTTAGAATTTAAATTTAATAATAAGCACTTCTTTTGTTAAATTAACACATCAGGTAAAATTTTTTCAATCTGTTAATTTAATTCAAAAGCTCTTTACATTATAATTATCTGTAATGTATAAATCAATAATTGAATTGTAAATAATGAATTATAATTATTTACACTGAGGCTAAACGAATGTTGCAGTTAAAATTAATCTATTTATAACATACAGTTTTTATTTATAGACTATCTACACAAACTAAAGACATTATCACAAGACTTTATAAACACTAATTTATAACATAAACTTACAAGATGATTATACACAAATCATACAACACTCGGCAAACTCAACTAGTCTAATGGCTAGAGTAAACTGTGCCACTGTGTGGGAGAAAGACACATTTCTGGTTAGGGAATTGGTCAGCAGTGACAAAATGTAGCATAAAAATACTATCTTTATTTTTTGCAATAAAGTAACTGCTAAAAATAATGTTTTCAAAGACATCTCAGACATCTTTGAACTAAATAACTTCTGCAATGGTTTCAGAAAAATTTTATGGTAAATAAACTGGATCGGATCACCAAATAAAACGGCAGGACCAGACCATACTGAAAGATTAATTCTTACGGCAAATTTATGACAGTTTACCAACATGTTTAATGTCAAATGAGTGAATAGCTGTAATGGGTTGAAAAAATTTAGTATTTTGTTGGTTTCCATCGCCGTCTTGATTGATTGTGTGGCTTTCAAAATAAGTTTGGAAAACTATTTACTATGGTCCATTATATCCACATTTAAGGACACAACATATAAAAATATACAGGATGTTCCTTTTCCGTAACTCTTTGGAAAAAAGTATATACCACACACCATTGCTCAGGTCAAGACAAACATATTTCAACAAATGAACATGGGTCTCTGATGCTTACTGTCCTATCTGTCTGTCTGTATGTGTTTTTTTTATAAGAAAAATAATATCTTCAAACATAATAAATTAAATTTATACCAAAAATTTAGCTGAAATGTTTACAATAACAAGACCATGTTTACTGAAAAAAAATATAATGAAATTGCTTTTAGTACTTTCAAAATGGCGGCCATTAAAAACCTTTTAAACTTTGAATATCTTAAAAACCAGCATTTTTTCTCTCAAGACTTACAAGAATAGCAGTTTTTTAGAGAGGGATTCTATCAGATTTGTTATTTTTGAAGATATTAATGTTTTTATAAAAACACATAACAGACAGGCAAATGGAAAAATTAAGTATCGGAGACCCACGTTCATAATGTTTGTCTTGATCTGAGCAATAACGAGGTACTCTTTTGTTCCAGAGGTTATGGGACACCCTGTTGTATATGTTAGAATTTTCCTGAATCGAGAATTGAGGTACCAATATCATCGTGATAACAGTGTAAAAATACAACAATGCAATTAAATCATTAGTCTCCACAGTTCTAACCGGTTTTAAAGAGAGCATCATCCTTGCAATCCACTCCTCCAAAAACCATTCACAAGACAGATACATCAGGTAAGAAACTTCCAATAGACCAATCACACGAGTACGTTGATTCTTTATTATACAAAATTTATTCTTTTTTAAAGTAACATTTACATTACTTAAACGGGGAATATGTTGGAATTTTATACAAAAATATACATAAGATTCAAGAAGAATTAAAAGGACATACTATAAATGTATGTAACTAGAGATGGGGCGTGGCTGCAATCATCACAGTGAAATTGTTCAGTCTGACAACCAATTTTCAGCTGTAAACCTGGAAAAAGGTAAAAGGCAAAGTTATTATTCATAACAAAAACTAGGTTAACTTACTGAATAAATTCACATATGTTGGAGGGCTATCAGTTATATATTGAAAAAGTGCTGTGAACTGGGACTGACTGCAACATGATATCACATATTTTAGACATTTTTGGCTTTTTCTTGCATGACATACTAAAATGTACTGTATGTCTCATTTACACAGGGTGTCCACACACACTTCTATGGGTGACAGCATTCATCATTTAAACCCTTCGCACGCCATAATAAATCCAATAACTTTATCGCCAAGACAAGTAAAAACATTTTGTTTCTTTTAAGTTCAAAGTTAATTTTTATTAAAACTAAATTATAAAAGATAAAAGCAAAAAAATTATAAAACAGGGCTTTTTTACTTATGATAAAAAAATTTTTTTTTTTCTTGAAAGTTCTATCTTTACTCTTTAAAATGATATGGTAAAAACTGTTTATTCCTATAAAAATCTAATTTTAAAAATTTTTTTTTTTTTAATTTCCCCAAAACTTACATTTTTTAAGAAAAATAAAAAACCTCCATGCATGTCTTGGGTGTTACTTGGGAAAACCCTAACTTTGAAGTAAATAAAACAAGTAATGTTAAAATTTTTTTTTTAAAAAGGAAATTTACTTATATTACAAAAATATTTGCAATTAATTTTATTTTAATTGCCAAAATAATTTCCCCAAAATTTCTAAAAAAAGTTATTGTTTTCCCCTCTTGGGTCGTTTATAACAGACTGACGACGCGCCAGGGCCACCGTTCAGTTTGGGATAAACAAAAGCCTCAAAGCGGGTATGGACGTAGTTAAGCGCATTGCGGGGGAAATTTTTCTGAACTAAAACCCCAACAAAGCTGGCTTTCTAATGCAGCAGGGGAAAAAAAAAAAAACCGGCACTAGCATATCAACTCGAGGCAACTCGACTATATCATTCGGCAAATCGAGTCACGCTTAGAGCGCCCGGGCCCGGGGGGGTTTAAAACAATGGCGCTCGGGTCTGGCTCGAGCGTAGACTCGAAAATGTGTTAAATGTAAGACGCGTTTCCTGTTTTATGTTTTGGGTCAATGCGTAAAAGGTACTGTTTTGGGGTTTGAGATTACATCTAGGAAAATTTTTTAGACGTTTTTGATTGTTTTTGAAATATTAAATTGTAAAGATAAAATTTTCACAATTTTTGATTAATTTTTAGATTTTTGTGTTGGAAATCTTTTAACCCCAAATTTTTTACTTTTTAAATTTTTTAAAGCAATATTTAAGAATTTTTTTAAATATCTTTGACACCCAAATAACGGTTAGACTTACTGTATCTATCTTTTTAGCTGTTGTAGTTAAATCTTTTATGTTTGGAAAAACTTTCCCCTCATGTTGTCTGCTCCTTCAGAATACGAAATTTCTTCCTGCCCAAACCATAATTAGCCCGAAGAAAAATGAGAGCTGCCCAGAAAGTAACAAAAATTGTCATGAAATAAAAAAATTTCACAAGTAAAAGAAAAAAAACTTTTGTTTACATAAGCTTGTAAGCTACAATCCCCTTAAGGTTTTTTCCCAAAACTGTAAACCCCAGTGTTGAAATTAAAGGAAACTAGACTTATCTTATTGTTACATCAATATTGTTCCCCAATCAGACCTGTTATCTTTAAAACCCATACAAGCCAGATCTTCCCCTTATAATTTGAGAATGTGATTGGGGTTGTACTGAGGATTGTCCCATAATTTTTAAATTACCAAACTTTACTTAAATGTATAATTACAGGTGAAAAAATAAATCCATATAACTCAAACTCAAAAATCTTATTTTCTACAGTTTTTCCAACCATATACAATTGTGTCAAAACCCAAAAATAATCGAAGTAACCAGTACAACTGTAATTACATATGATTATCACATTGCCACATTTATATGGGTTTTACAAATAAGAAAAGAGCTTTCTACAATAGCTCGTTCCCATACCTTATTTACATTCAATTGTCATCAGGAACAAGAAATCCCCGATTGCATTGCTAACAACACCCGCCTATTAAATAGAATTTTCTTTTACCCCGTTTCCGAAAAGATTTGATAATTATTCTCTGACTTGAGATCCCACGGTAGTGCATTGTAAAGACATGATCCCTTTATATTTCCCCATGCCTTTTCTGAAAAGAACATCTCAAAAATTGATCCCGATTTTCTGGAAAAGGGTAATTACTGGTGATGAGTCATGGTGCTATGGGTTATGACCCAGAAACGAAGCAACAGTCAAAACCAAT
>NW_025789470.1:0-8389 GCF_021130785.1 Homalodisca vitripennis
AGTGCATAGCGTCCCATAAAAAGGACGCAGGGAAAAAATTTCATAAGGGGTCGGTAATTTGTTTTGTTTATGGGTTGTGTTGGCATCACTGCATTCTACAGAAGGCAGTGGTGGGAGAGAGCAGCGTGGTTCACCACTAACAACCATAATCTCTTAACTACAGATGACAAAATGTCAAGCAACAGCTTTCGAGTTCACGCACATGACGGGTAAGTTATTTATTATTGATGATATTGTATGTAAGTTAATAATACTTGATAATTTCTATCTTTTTTCTAGTTACTAACATTACAAAGATTGGATTAAACTGCTTTTTTATTAGTTTTTGAAAATTACTTTCAAATTAATTCACTTGGTATTTTCTATGTGTCCCAAAAAAAGGACACTATGCACCCAGACTTTATCATGGTGCTACTTAGCCTATTAATTCTACAATTATTCTTTTCATCATTATAATTTACTTTCCAAATCAAATATATGTTTAAGTCCTTAACATTCAAAATGTTGTTTTCAGCCTATCTGTTGCTGAAAATTCTGTCGGCACTCGAGACCTGTAATGATGATCAAGAACGGTCACTTATTCGTCATCCCCCCATCGACGGAGGAGACCACTGATGTGGACAGCGGACTGTCTGACGAGGATCATGAAGGCAATCTCATACCATCTTGGTCGATATTACCTACTTGGGAGCATCTGTGAAGTTCAGACAGCCTGCAAAGATGATTCAAGACAAAGGTTGTGGAAGAGACACAATCTTCAGAATAAGTAGTCCGCTTTACTTCTATCATTATACCTAGTACTTCTTCTGGTAGAACTGGCATTGAAACGTCCCTCAACGGAATATCAAAACTAAGAAGGCGCAATGATGTTTATGAGCGATTCAGGGAATCTTGAAGATGCACTTACCGTCAACTAAAAAACTAAAAATTGACAAATACAAATAAAATATAATCCAAAAACTAAAAAATAAAACAGCTATAAAACAAATATGCTCATTTAGAACAAAAAATGGCATCCCGTAGTAAATACAATGGAAAAACAGAGGAGCCTAGTTTTTTTCCTCAAAACACAAAGTGTGATCCATACACCATGTTCTGCATGAGGCTATGGAATGTCAATACTCCTTTAGAATTTTTTTTCATAATCTTTTTCTGATGATATTTTGTGATTATGATTGTTGATTTCAAAGTAATTTGTAGTGCATTGGCAGGAAAAATGTTGAGTTTCAATGTAATAGAGGATGAATTATTAGTAAGTTTTTGGAGGTATGCTCATGTCAAGGATATGCCAAGAATGTTCCTAACAAAAGAAAACGTATTGGTCACGCCAAGATGATTCGGAGCGCCAAAGTTTGCTAGATCGGAAAGTAATGCGGTTGTAAACAGATATTTGAACAAATCCTCCGCTTTTCTTCTTCATTTAAACAACCAATGCCGTTCTGGATCCAAATAATAGGATTATATAAATTTAAAACCGATAATTGACGACTGTTTAACCAAAATCATTTATTCAAGCATGGAGGAAATCGATGAAAAATTTTCTGTTGATGAAAGCATATAGGAAAAACACTATGCCAAGCAGTACATAAAAGGAAAACCCCAATACGCTTTGTGGTTTGAAAAACTAGGCAATATGTTCACTATCCAAGTGAGGTATCTTTATGCATTTGAAATTTACAGTGGAAAAGATTCATCCCGAGAAACTTAAATTTGGGACTTGGAGGCGATAGTAGTCCATCCGATTACTGTGAAAAAGCAGAAATAACCCCTAGTGACAAACAAGTGGCCATAAAATATTCATAGACAACTTTTTCACCTCAGTGCCCCTCGTAAGTACTTGGCCAACAGAAAAATTATTTGCACAACCGGAAATGTGAGGTCAGATAGAACTGAACAATGCCCCTTTGAAAAATCCTAGTGATATGAAGTTCAGAAGGGCAGAGGGTGGAGGCGGTCGTATGACTTTTTCGCGCAATCTGAAGACGTCATGCTCGTCCAGATGGGTCGAGATAACAGTGTAGTAACTGCTGCCAGTTACCAATTTCGAAAATCTTTCTGTTGGAATGGCAAGCAGGTGGTCAAGGGAAAAAGAGAGCTAAAGTACAGGTACCCCAGTCAACCGAACGGTTAATTTTTCATTCATCATAACAAAGGTATGGGGGGCGTTGACCTTATGGACCAAAATGTCGCTGGTCTATAGAACAAGGAATGCGCCAACGCTAAATGGTGGTGGCCAATATTTGTTTATCTTTTCTGACGTATGCGTTATCGAATGCCTGGATCCTAAACAAAAGCTTCTTCTGCCAAAAGAAGATTGGTATTGGCCAGCTTTTGAAATTTAGATGAAATCTAGCATTGACCTCTTTTGAAAGAAGCATGGCAAGCAATCAAGTCAAGGAAAAATAAAGCAAAATCCTCTGCTGGCAAGACCAATAAGATTTGACAACCAGAACCATTGGCCTCAAGAGAATGAAACCCAACGGAGATGCGCGCCACTGCAAGGAAAAAGAACAACATTTGTGTGTTCCAAGTGTGATGTTGGGGCTGCAATTCGGAAGTGCTTTAGCTGAGGCTGCCAACCATCACAGTGAAACAAATTTAACACTAAGTGTAAGAATAAGTGGTTTAGTCCACAAAATGTTCTTACCAATTTAAAATTATACGTTTTTTGTTTTTTTAACAAACGTTTCTTTCTTTATATAGACATGTGATTTTTTGTCTTTTATTTTTAAGTTTAAAATCTACATGAATTTATCATCTATAATAACTGCTTTTGGATTATGTGCTGTAACAGCCTAAAGTTTAATATTTTTTTATAAAAGAAAAACAAATTCTTAATGTAAATAAATTTGTTTTTATGTCCATAATCCATAAAGCAATCATAGAGATAACATCTTAGGATCCAATATCAGGATAACCTAAATGTACCTATAATAACCAACTATTACAAGTTAAATGGATCTCCCATGCAAGGCGTCCCAAAAAATGGAGTACACCCCTCTTATATTTTATACAAGGCTGGGATAGATAAGATTTTTTTTGACTGATTTTTTTTATACATGGTCTCCTGAAACTATTTTAAATTAGCTTCTTAAAAGGAAGCAAAAAAAACCAAAAATTGGAAGTCCGATAAAAGCCCATTAAGCGACACTAATGAGGTGACTCTAGTTCTGGAATTAATTATTTCCACTGCCTGATACATTTCAATTTATCTTTTAGGACCCTCAAAAAGAAAATTACTATTGTTTTGCGAGAAGATCCCCTAATGCTGTCAAAATATTTAAGACTTACGTAATTGTCATCTGGAACAAATCCTTCCGGTATTATAGTAATTCTTATAGAGTCCACAACCTGTTTCCTTGACACTTATTGCACAGATTTAAAGAAATGATAGTATCTATAGAGAAAACAACAAACTTCTCTAGCAGTCCCAAATACACATTCTAAATTTATCACGCCTCAGGGTACTTTTTTTAAATAAAAAGATAACAGGGCAAGATCGTGGGAAAAATCAGCGGCTTATTTTAATTCAAGATACCTTATACATAAAAGACATATGCTGTTTTTTCACACTGGAGGGTGGAAACATGTGCAAAGTCTTTTTTTTTTAAATGTCTATAAGCGGAAATAAATCAGCCACCTATATTGCACCGCGAACACTTGGAAGTGGAAAGAATTCTATGGAGATTTACTTTAACATCACAAACAGACGTTCTGTAAGTACATGGTATTCCGTATCTCTCTCCAAATGTTAAGATATCAAAAGTGTCTAGTCGAGACTTAATTAATAGTTTGAATTTTCTGCTTAAAAAATAAATTAGATGGACTCTCATAAGCAGCTGTCTGGAATTATTCTATGTAGCGATAATGTTCAAAGTGGATTTAATTCAATACCATACGCATATCATAATTGAGGCTCTACCCATAGGTCAGGAACATTGGCAAGAGGCTGATCCTTTGAATTCACTATGCATCTGGGGATCAATATCAAATTTATATATTTGCATATCTAGGCTTGTCGTATATATGTATCTGAATTCAAGGATGCTTTAAAAGTCTGTATTGATTCAAATTCGTCGATTCATTCAAATGGATGACGTACAAACAACCAAAGATCTTATACTCACTGAGATCTGTATATACACAGCAAGCGCTTTCGAAGATGTCTAAATTGCGGGTAGATACCTATTAGCTCGTGAGAGCTGAAGCTAAGGGATAGGCGCACATATACGAGCTTGAGCGTAAATAGAAAATGGGTCGAAGCAGGAGTGTCCTGCTGAATGACTGGATTAATAAACAGAAGGTAGGTTTTAAATTTAAACAGAAGTAATTAAATTGACATTATGGAGATCTTCTAGCGATGAGATGAGACAAGTCATCTATATAGTTAATAATCATGGTATACTGAATTAACTGCTTTCTCAGATCCTTGTATTTAGATGAAACACTATTATCATTTAAAATGAGAATAAAAAAGTAACAAAATTTCAATTGGAATGATTTATAAGTCATGATACACTATTTGACTTAATGTAATATTCTCTGGATTTTTAAAGGCATTGTACAAACATCTCGTAATATTCTGTTTACACAAGCCCAAATTTAATTTCTAAAATAGACTTGCCTCTCCAATTTATTGAAATTAATCCTAAAAATTGCGTATGTACTAAATTTTAGGTTAATTCAGGCTTATGAAACGTCCCAGTTTTGACATTTGAATGCAATTCATATTGAGACCAAAACGTAACTTATTGTACGTTTCATTAATGAATGTAATGACAAATGATAAATATGTAAATATTTTGTCAATATTAAGTTACTATAAATGGTTTTAAATACTACATTATCTATATCAAGTTTTAATAATAATTATGAGGCTGTCTGTTTAAATTTTTTTTTATTACGTTTATTTTTCCTCTTGCATTTTTTTATAGCATAAATATAATCAGGGTGTATTACTTATGTCTGGAAACACACCAAATATATCCTTTAATAATATCTAAATATAAATTTTAAACTCTCTTACAAATCGTGTGATAGAGATTGGGCATTCCCTACTTTTTGGAACAATTGTTTTGTTATGTCACACCAACGGGGGACGGTCCTGCCGAGGGTATCGTGAATATTCTTAAATGGAAGCCTATTAGCCTTGTGAATACATCATTTTAAAGGTAATCAGCCTTACTGTAATTGAATGCCACAAACCGCAATCTTCTCAAGGGAATTATTCCTATCAGAAAATAAGAGCATTTTTAGTATTGAAAATTTACTGATGTTCAACAATGTAATTTTAACATGGTTCTTGCCACAAAATGTCGTTACAACTATATTTTTTAGCATTTTTTTAAAATGTTTCAAGTTAAATAAAACACTAAATTTCATTTTAAGCTGGTTCTATCTAAGCACAAATTTGCCCAGTTTTTTATTACCAGTACAATTATGGAAATACTTATGTTATTGATTTCTTATTTACAAATAAAAAAAATAATGTATGCTGTTAATGAAAAGTCTTACAACAAACGTTTTACCACTGCATTTGGTGTTAAAAGCAATTGTTCGAACTGTGTTCCTTCTACGGTTTTGGCAATTGTAGCCAATCTTGTGTATAACAGTGATTCGTCAGAGTTGCCCTAACATTTCTTCAGTTATCAAAGCAATTCTCCTCTATAATCCTGTTTCTTAGGTCTTCCAAAATTATGAGGCTTTCCTTCTATAAACATTGGATTTTAAATGACCCCATAGGAAATAATCGATTGGTGACAAATCCGGAGATCTTGGAGGCCATTTCGATTTTCACCCTCTTCGGGCGGCAATCCATTTTATGAGGAAACCTTAAATTCCACAAATACTCTCTTACCTGTCTCCCATAATGGGGTGGAGCACCATCCTTGCTGAAACCATACATTATTCAAAGTATTCTCCCTGATGCAATTTGAATAGCTTGGGGATTATTTCATTTTGGAGCATATTGATAGTAAAGTATCGGCATTTAAATTTCCATTGATGGGAAAAAGGGGGGGTTCCAACAATTTTTGTTACCTAAACATTAACACCATACGTATTCAGTTTTTGTGGTTGCTTGTGAATGGGACTCAGTAATCCAATGTGGGTTTTCACTAGCCTAGCCAATGTATAACGGCCAATTGTGCCTGTTCAACCTTTGCCATTTAGGAAAAAAAAGTCGCCTCATACAGAAAATAGTATGGTTGGATCAGAAAATTCTCTTTTGTCATCCACATTGGCGCATCACACAAAGTTTCACAAAAACTCAACTCTTCTGTCGTAAATCATCCTCACTTAAAACCTAGTTGGACTTAAAATGAACTTGTAAATGGTTTGTATTTATTAAATTTTCAAAATCTTAACTCACAGGACATAGGGTGCATATCCATGTTGCTGCTGGCCAAGCTTTTCTGTGCGTTGTATGTGGAGTCTTTTCAATTAAATGGTTTGCAAAAACATCTAGTTCATGTTCTTCATCGTGTTGCAGATGTGTATCCTACCCAACCTTTGGGGCCGATTACGTATCACTCCCTGTCATTTCAAAAAACGCCTCATAATAGTTTCGTGATATTGGTTGAAACACTTATGGGATTCCTTTCTGGGTAAGTGTCATTAAAACATAATTTACAAACTTCCAGATAAGGATCTTTGAGCGATAGCCATATCCCCTTCGCATCCATTCAACAGGAGTAATTTCGTTTCTCTCTTCAGACAAATTCCCTATTAAAAATGCCAAATATAAAATAACTGAACTACTGTAATTAGATAACTTGGTTGACAGCAATGCTTCAGAGGAACAATGATTAAATCGACAGGAATTGATATTGAACCTTTGTTCCATTTGTAATTCCCAAGCTTTAGACCTGTCCTAGTTAAAGCTCCATGCCTCAACAAACTGGAAACCGGAAGACCAGATGGAATTAAATAAACACAAAATTGTTTCTTCATATGGCTAGGTGACCTTGTGACTCTTTTAAACCTTCCCTGATGAATGTAAAAACACCAAGTACAGATTCATAAGTAATTCAAGAGAAAGTGACTCATAAGTTTTAATCATTGTAAAAAAAAATAACTGGGTAAATTTGTACTAATGAAACCCAGCTTAAAAATAAATTGATTATTTTATTTTAAATTGAGACATTTAAAAAATGCGAAAATAATTAGTAATAACACAATTTTGGTGCAAAGACACCATGTTAATTAAATTACATTGTTGAACATGCAGTAAATTTTTCAATACTAAAAAATGCTTCTATTTTTCTGAATAGAAAAATTCCTCTTGAGATGGCTCGGTTATGTGGCATTCAATTCAAGTTAAGCTATTACCTTTAAAATTATGTATCACAAGGTATAAGGCTCTCCATTAAAGGAATATTTCACCGATACCCCCCCTCGGCATGACGTCCCCCCCGTTGGTGGGTGACATAACAAAACATTGTTCCAAAAAGAAGAATTGCCCAATCTCTATCCACGCATTGTGAGGTATCCAAATTTAATATTTAAAATTATTAAAGGCAATATTTGGGTGTTTCCAGACATAATACTACACCACTATAGAGTAACCGCATTTAAAGCATTATAATAGACCCACCAGTTTATGCAATTCTGTCCACGTAATACTTAATGCATTCTAAACCATTACAAACGGAAATGATTTTTATAGAGAAAAACAATTTTAGAAAAACCCAAAATTTTAACATTGGTAATAATACCACAACAATAAACTCTATTTTACAAGCATATTAAATAAGTCCGATTTACTATTCCTACAATATTGACACACCGTAATAATAACCAATTTTAGCTGATTAATGCGTTCTTTGATTACATGAAATTGTTTCAAAATCTTGTTTTATTGGAAATAATTGGCAACGTTATTGATAAAGTCCGTTTTCCTAAAGGACCTTTATTTCAATACTTTATCAAAATATTTGTTGTAAATATTGTTATCAAAGAGAAGTTAATTAATTAGTTTATTCGAACTCAAGGACTTACAAAATATATCAATCTACTTAAACTTAAGTAATTTAAATTTCCTTTTTATAACACTAATAATAATACTTACAATCTCTTTTTTTAAACTTCCTTATTTTGGTTTGAAATCTTTGTTTTTAAATATAATTTCTGTCGTGGAATTCACAATTCCTGATCAATACTAAACTGCTGTTTAAGTTATTTATTATTATAACTGTGTAAAGGGCAAATAATTATACATAGTCTGAGAACCATAATGCATGAAGTCTTGAATGATAATTTTGAGTTTAATTAGTAGAGGAAAACTAATAGGAAACGATTTTAAAAAGTTACAATCTCGGACAGCGGGCCAGTGGGACATAGAGCTTCAGGGGCCTGTCAGTGACAAGGTGTCTGTGACATGTATGAAATG